>NC_083466.1:12987287-13169787 GCF_030014155.1 Tachysurus vachellii | reverse complement strand
AAAATCTATTATGCACTTCATCAATCTTTTTGGATTTTGGCATTTTTACCAGCTGAACAAATTGTCAGTTATCAAAACTCAATTTCAGGAATGACGTGGCTAAATTTCAGCAGCAGAGTTTGCTATATGCGCCATATGCCATCTTGCATTATCAAAGGAGTTGATGTCATTCAGTTTTCCCTACTGCTGCTACTCAGCACTGTGAGTGCAGTTCCTTTTACTTTTTATTTTTTTTTTTTTGCTTAATCATTCCAGAGAAGTGTGTTCCTTTCTGTTGACAGCATTACTGGTAAAAATAACTGGACATGAATCTGTGACAGGGGTAGACAAGACAGACAGTACCTCTTTAGCACAGCACCTTAGTAGTAGAGCAGATAGTGAAGCCATGTTAATGTGTGAACATAAACATGGGCAATAAAGCTTATTATAAATTCTAAATCATAAATTAACATCTGTTATATTGGAAGTGTGTTAACCACTTAAAAGCTCATGACTCAAGACCCTATAAACTGAATAATTTATAATAGTTATTGAATAATATTCTTTAAAATGCATGACTGAATAATAAGCAGTTAACATGCTGTATTAATAAACCTTACTTACTGCACAATTTTATCATCTCTAGAGAGTATTTTAATATATATAATACAAATGAGTTCACATTTCATGATGCCAGACAGTGAAGAGTTCATTCCAACAAAAAAAGTCAATCATTTTAGTTTTGTACTTTCACATTATTTTCAAATCTATTGACTAACACCATTTGAATGCTGGTGACTTACCCAACAATGCCTTTAAGGCAGCATAAAGCCAGAGGGGTGAACTTTACACTCAGTGGCTCTCAAACGCCCATGACGCAGCCCCGGTATCAAATTCAATTTACATTGCCATATAACCTTGACTGAAGTTTTGAATCACTTGATTAGTTTTCCACTAAACCTGCTCGATCAGTTTAATAGGATTGTGCTGCTTCTAAAATATGCCTCCCCCTCTCAGTAGGAAGCTTTCTTGCTGCCTGGCTGTACGTCCTGGCATATTTCACCCTGTCTTGTTTGGTCCTAGAATTAGTGTTGATATTTAATAAGGTAGCTTTAGCCAACACTGTGCCTTTTCTTGTTCTTATTTTTTTCCTGTATATTCTGGTAGGTTATAGTGTTGTTATTCATAGAAATGCAGTTACATTGATAAAGTAAGTCTATTCCTGCAATGAGCAACATACTTATCACTATCAATGTAGTGAAAGCATCACTCAGACTTTGTGATATATGAAGTCATGAGACATGTAAGTCTGTCTGTGTGCCTTGGGGACTCTATGCCAGAGCCCAGAGGTGCTAAAGAAGATGGAGAGAGGTGGGAAAAACACCGAAACATTGACTAAGCAGAAAGAAAAGCCTCAATTATCATAAACATCCGGGCCCACACTCTACGCCTCAGTAAATCCCTGCGGTCTGCTCATCAACATTCCAGGGGACCTGCCAGATTACTCAGGGCGCTCTGTAATTTGCAGTAAAGAATAAAGATGACGCCAAAACAAAAACAAATCTGAGATGCTACAAATTAGGAGTGTGCTCAGTTAGTCTGTCAACGCTGTAAATTTCCAGCGTATAAAAACGTCGTTCCGGGTGCGGGAGTGTGAAGGAATTAATGAGCTGTCCATTTGCGTTACTTTATTCCCTCGCGTGGCTGGCATTTCCGAAACGACGGTGAATCAATCTGCCTTTATGGTAATGAAGCTTCAATGCTGGAAATTATTACATTAAATGGATTGCACTGGTTTGGAGTGCAGAAAGGCCTGCGCCGGCTTGTCTCTCTCACCTATTAACCTCATCCACATAAGACAAGGTTTCAGATGGCCTTGTCTTTCCCACACTTTACACCACATCTGTTTCCCTCTGAAATACTTCTCTGTTGGAGTAAATGTGCTTTAAATACAACATAATGCAAAGCACTGTATAATGAAACCACCGAGCACTGAAAACATTGGATGGTGACCTGACCCTATCATTAGCTTTGTTTTAATCGCACAAGTCAGTAGTCTGGTTTGAAAAAAGTCAACATTTGTTTCACATTTTTTAACACCATCATGCAGTAAGCCTTAGTATCTGCCTGGTCAGGGTTGCAGTGGAAAAATATTATGCCACTATTAGAAAATATTGTGGGATGGTACAAACAATAATTATTGATTTAAAAAAAGCCTCACACATCTCTAATCGAGATAAATTATGAACTGAAGTGATTAGGTTGAGGTACTGTCAAAGCAAGAGCACCACAGGGCAAGCACCAAATACCCTCTTGAACATACAGTGATGGATCATTCATACTTTGAGGCTGTTTTGCAGCTAGTGGTCCAGGGGCTTTTGTGAAGATTTATGCCATCATAAATTTTAGTAGCAGGACATTCAGCCCAAAATCCACCAGATAATGACCCCAAACATACATCAATATTAACAGAGACATGGTTGTAGGAGCACAATCAATTTTTTTTGCAATGGTTGATAATGTTAAAACCAGACAAACCGCATAACTTAAGAAAACCTGTGATGAAAATAAAACTATACAACATACCCTTTGAGGTAAAGATGCTCTAAATGCTCAGCTGTGTAGTGTTTTGAGTTTTACTGTGTAAAAAATGTTGCTCTTTCTAATACTCATTCATGATCACTCAACTTGAAATAAACATTTATTTCCAATTCATTATTAATTTAATGGCTGGTGTTTTTTTTTTGTTTGTTTTTTTTTAGAAATGCTCCACTTAATAACACATAACAGAAAAGCATTCTGGATAATCATTAGATATAACACCATCATATGCACCCTCAAATATTACACAGTAAAGAGTAATGAAATGAAGAGCTGTAGTAATATAAAAGATAACAGTGTTTGCTCTCTGATTCATTATAATCCAGTTAAAAAAGCTCACTCTCTCAGTCACTCAGTAAGCGCTTTACCCACGGACGAAGTGGATACAGAGCCTGTTCCAAGAACACTGGCAGTGAGGGGGATGGCAGACCAACACACAGCACCATGTGCATACATTCATCACTCATTCACACCTAGAGGCATGTATCTTAGTCAACAGATGCATTTTTAGGAGGTAGAAGGAAACTGGAGAACTCAGAGGAAACTCACACAAACAGAGGGAGATCATCTAGCTCGGGATCTAACACTGAACAAATCTGTGGTAAGGCAGCTCTACCCAAAACAAATCACTGATATTCCTTTTAGTTTAAAATGATTATTCATTCACTCATTTCACAAAGAAATGCTGAAAACACTTTTTACTTAAACTCGAAACAGCAAAGCACCAGGTGTCACCTTGACAAAAAGACCATGCCAGAGCTCTCTTCAGATAAAGTGCTGCTTGAATAGGAAATAAAACTGCTGAAATAAACCAAATCTGTATTTATAGCTCAGGTGCTAAATATAAATATATACATTTGTGTTTTCCAATTCACCATGGGTGAGATGCATGGCTGGAGACAGTACACCCAAATAATTCATCATGTCACCATGAGCAGCAGCAGCAGAAATGCTAGTTGTCCCCTCAGTGGACTTCAGCCCTGATGTTAGAGGTGATTTGGGCAGCAGTTCCTCTTATCCCAGGGGCCCTTGCTTGTTGAAAAGGGGGCTTATGAGAACAGAACATAAAAATATCCTATCCCTTGCCTATACCCAGGGGTTCCCTCGGCCGTTGTGTATCCATTACGACTGCTTTTTTGCGGCTCATACATCGATACCATCCAGCACAAGCAGGCCAGAGGGAGTGTGTGCAGCAGACCGCGTTGCTACAAAAACCTGTCTCCATGGATCAATAGCTTATTAATACAGGACAATGGGGCATGAGCACTGGTAGAGGCCAGGGTGGAAGGGGCAAGTTCTACACTGATCGACAGACTGGCAGTGTTGGCGAAGGTTTGGTTAGACCTTTGGGATTATGGCATTCAGGTCAGCCACAACAAGGCTGTTAGTCACTAGAGCTGAAATATCAACCAACACAGGGTGTTAGAGACTGTGGGTGAGTAGATAATTTATGGATAATCAATTCCTAAACAAACTACTGACTGGCTAGATAGCCAGCTTTTATGAGGGTGGAATTGATTGAAATTATGTCCACAAAATGCAAAATAAACAAGCAAACAAAAAAATCATCAATTTCTTGGTTTATCAAAAGAACCACAGATAATACCTGCAGGCCTTGTATCCACAAAACCATATGAAATACAGCATCTCATATACTAATGCTTGCCAAAAACAATTCAAATGCATTTTTTTTTTTTTAGATTAGGCTATTTAAAAACTCCTAGAAGTCAACTGTCTTACATAGTTTTACATTTTCCCTACTACAAGAACACCAGGCTTAAAAGTTCTGAATTGGTGTATGAGCTAATTCTGCACTAGACATTCATATGTGAAGTTTTTTTCACTTTCCATCTTTCATGAGTTCTTAATTTGTCTGTTTAGGTTTCCATTGAATCCTCTGGTTCCTCCCAATTTCCAAAAACATGTTGGTAGATGGATTGGATACTCCAGGTATGGAGATATGAGAAAATATAACACAGCTTTATATTGCAATTGTGACCTTTTCTTCAATTTACTACATAACATCAAGCAACTGTGAGTTAACATCATTTACATTTTTTAACCTCATACAAATTGTTATTTTCATTCAACAGAATTTTTTTCTCACAATTTTGAGTTATTTTTACCTAATTCTGATTTTATACCTCATGAATACTGGATTTTATTTCACAAATTTTACTTTTTGTTTAGCAAGATCCATATTCCGTAAATCAAACCAAAGCAAACCCCGACAGTGTAAGCTGAAGCATGAAGTTGCACTAACTCCGGATTAGAATGCCCTGTAATAGACTGGCATTCTAATCCAGTGTGTATTCCTGGAATAGATCCATTTTAAAGACATACTAATGACAAGAATAAAAGGTACAATCAAAATCTTACAAACAATTTTTTTTTACCTTTATGATCCAATTTATGTGCTAATTATTTCTGATGATCAAAGTTCACCTCCAATTGTTACCTAAACATCAATTAAAATTTTTATTTAAAAAAAAAAATACCTTCATCAGTTTGGAATTTATTTATAAACTATATCAACCATGTCTGACCCACAAAACCATATTACAACAGTAATCAATCAATTGCAAAAGGCTTTGTTTTGTCTACGCACACATCGATATGGCCACTATTTTGAGACATGATGTCAGTGGTGCACATGTTAATTTGGTTAAAAGGTAACAAGATAAATCAATTCTTTGTCTCACATACAGGTAATATGCAGCTTCTGTTCTGCAAGTGTGTATTGCACAAGGCGGGTTATATCTCATGTGTCAGAGTAAAGTAGGGTAGAGTCGTACTGTATACTCACACATGCACAGACACACACATACACACACACACACACACACACACACACACACGCACATACAGAGGGATGTGTGCCAGTTCTTGGAGGAGGTGTTTTCCATTCAGCAACCCTGCGGGGAACCTGTTTACAGCTTTTATTGCAGCGGCATGGAGGTCCACGCCACACACTGCACTCCTCAATGAATAAATCAATCCCCTGCTGTGCTTGGGGTAGAGGGATCATGCCACAGGATAGGGAAAAGAACTTGCAGCTTCAGTCTGTCCTCAACCATTTATTACGTGTGAAAGGAAGTGGTTCCTCTATGGCCTTATGGTCAGGGATTGTTTACCACTCTTTGGTTGGATGTGGCATTCCCCCACTAAAAAGATTGTCAGTGTGTTTCTCCTGCATTTTCTTCAAGCTCAAGTTTTTTTTTTTTTACTTTTCTTTTTTCCACCTCCAAATAAAAGCACAAATATGACATATTCCTTTATATCCATCTAAATTTGATTTATATAAGGCTGCATTTATATATTTCTTATCTCAGATTATAACATAATACACACACATACACGTAGTGCTAAATAAAATGTCCATCCACTGATGAAACTGTACCCATGTTCCCAAGTAGTCAGAGCAAGCTGAAAGGAACTGTTCTACATGCTGTATGAATGATCACCCTCCTCAAGATAATGATTCTGCTAAATTATCAACATCATTGTAATAATTTTTCTAATTTTCCTGCATTGTGCTGTTGTCTACAGTGGGATTTGTGTGTGAGGCAGTGGTGTGAGTGATTTAGAGAACTGAAGTGATTCAGGAGGTTCGAGACCTAGCTGCCAGTTTGTTATCAAAGTTCATGCATCATATTTACCCCAGTGCGATTACCTTAACAAGGGACATAAATCATATCATTAATTCAGACGATTACCATCAAAAATCTATAAAACGGTAGCATGTTTCTCTGCCGGCCACCATTCATTTTGTATCCCTGATAAAAAAAGTGAGAAGAATGAGAGAGAAAGAGTTATATATGCAATTATGTTGTTGTCTACTCTATGTAGAGTTTTGTGTAGGGTTTTATAGCATTTCACTAGCTTTAGCTTGCATATTGAAGATTTGATTACTAAACAGAACACAAACATGTATTGGACATGGACTAGATGTTATCTATAGGCATTCTATATGTCAGTAAATGTTCTCAATCCTATAAACCATTAGACTATTTCTTAAATTGCTTATCTGGAAGCATATTATTCAGTATCTACAATGAAACTAAGTGGCTCAGTGGCACTCTGAACCCGTTACTATCTGTTCAGAGTGATTGGGTACGTCTGGGTACCCTAGGGCATGATTTCACAATAAGGATATGGTGACGGTTGAAACCAAGATAACCATAATAATGCTTCATTAAATAAATAAATTAGGACAATGAAACTGAAATTCTAGTCCCTACAACAAGAGGTTAACCCTCGAGTGAAGTAATCGTTTGGAATAGACTTAACATCATGTGACATATGTAACCTTTATTTCATACTCTAAGCAGTTACATTCCAAGAGATGGTTAGAGATATAAACTATTTTCAGAATGTGAACCAGTGCAGAACAGCTGTCCTCATGGTGCTCACAGACTGGCATGACTGAATGAGCCAGCTCTATCTGTTTCTTCCCTTGTTGAATTGAGAGAGATGTGGTACAGTCCAGATGAGTTAGGACAACATGGATCCCACCTGCTCCTCTCACCAGTGGTACGCCCCCTTTTCCCCACCCACCCCCCAAAAATCCATTTAATTTAACCTTCCTTCTCCATCCTCCAAGTGGCCACCTTTCAAACAGTGGCCACAACCCTGCCAGCACGGGTAAGAGGAGGACAGGGAAAAACATAAGAAGAAGAGGTTTAAGTGATTGTCTGCATTTACTCACTGTTCTCTGGACAGGGCCCCTTGACAAACATCTATCAGTGGAGACAGGCTGTTTTCACCAGGGCCTCAGCCCCCAGGAGCGTGTGGAGTCTGGCCATCTTATCAGCCCATCTGGTCCACAGTGCTCTGTCCCAGACTGCTGTCCCTCTGCTACAATCTCATCTCCTCACATCAATCAAAGCTGCTTTTGGGGGGTCTGTGCACTATTCCAGGACATATTTACCCTAAGGTGTTGCCTTCCCACTCATCCTTTTGCTTTTTTTAACCTTCTTTTCCTAGGTGGCAAATGCCTTCCACCTCTTGCCTTCACTTTCACAGATAAATATACTATACTTCATAATAGAGTAGCTTTGATCAATAAACAATCATTGCACATATTCTAGCTCAGGATATCAATAGCAGATTTCATTTAAATTAAAACCATAATTAACTTTTAATTTGTATCAATATTTCTGACATATTTTCATCCCTGGTGGTCCAGCAGTAGGATCCCATGCTCTCACCTCCGCAGCTGAGCATCGATTCCCTGGCAGGAAACCAACCCAGCCATTGAGGGGTGAACTCTCAGTGCTGGTTCCAAGCCTGGATAAAATGAGAGTGTTGGTAAATTCAGGAAAGATATCCCACATAAAAAAAACTTGTGCCAAATTCAAATATGATAAACAGGACAATACGGTCAACAACGACAATATATCTGACATATTTTCATTTTCTTTTAACAAGAAATAATGTTGATATTTCTTTTTTGTTATTTGTATATTTAATTTACATACCTGTACACCAAAGTGCTGTTAGATTTTTGAATCTTACTTGTCCTAATGTGTTGATTAACTTTCTATTACTACAGATTAACTTCTGTAATTTAAATGACCATATTAAGTTACCATATTAATGCATTTATTAATTGTTTCAATAGTAAGTCAATCACAGGCACTGTCTTCACTGCCTACACTGTCTTAGGTTAATAATAAATAATGTCTTGTAATAAAAGGTCTTGTAATGAAACAAATACAACAGCCACTTTATTAGGAACACAAAACAATATCTCTAAAGTCAACACAGAAAAATGCCAAGTAGGAGGCAGAAACTCCTTGTTGAAAAAAGATGTCAGAGAAGAATGGACAGACAGTTTGAGATGACAGGAGTTCCACAGTGATTCAAATATCCACCTTAAGATGTCAGGTCAGAATCTTTAGATGTATCTGGCTGCTGCTGGTATATATATATACACATACACATCTAATGGTGTGGTTTTATGTCTCCCATTTTATAACGGCTACTTCCTGGCATGATACTGTGTCACATCATAAAACACAAGTAATATCAAACCGGTTCCGTGAACATGAAAATGACTTCAGTGGCCTCCCCTGTCACTACATCCAAAAGACCACCTTTGTAATGCGGTAGAAAAAGAGATCTGCATCCTGAACATGCAGCTGACAAATCTGCAGAAATTTCTTTGATGCAATTCATGTCACAAAAGAACTGAAACGCCTCTGAGAGTATCAATGTGGTGTTCTTAATTCATTGACTGGCGAATGTATAATAACTGATATGGTCAAGTTTTCACTCTATATTGTTTTTCACATTGGAGTGATTTCCACCGCTTTTTTGCTTTATTCTTTTCGTGTATAAACTAGTGACCTGATGTTTATTTTCTATCTTCTTGCATTAAGCTTGCGAATAAACAATTCCCCCTTTCGTTCATATTGCTTCTTACAATGTGACCACAGAGTTCATGCATAATGATATGGCATGCATCATATAGTTTCTAAAAATACACAGATACATAGATACAACAGGGTTGAAATAAATGAAATATCACCTGAGTATACTGTATGTGGCTTCCTGTAATCTTCAGTTCAGCTTTTGACCTTCTTTATAAAAGTATGCTTTTATATTGAGAACTATTTCTAGTGAAAAAACTAGGCCTTTCTACAAGGCAACAAACTGGCTGCCACACTCTACCATGCAGGCCATGTGGGTTTAAAAGCATTCTTTATTTGGCATGACTGAAGAATGGCATGGACCATGCAAGCAAACAGACAAGACACAACCCGGGAAACTCCCATCTGAATTCATGACTGGTATACAGACAATACAACCTATTAGATTCAGTCTTATGGACACTAGCTAAAGATTATGTTAGAAGAGGTAGAACCTGAATTTCCATGATACACAGGTACATCAGTACTAGAGAGTTAATCACATTCTGGTACAAATCCATTCACTCTTCTCCAGCAAATTGATAAACAAAGGCCATGTCAGATTTTAGGATGAAACTTGAGGTTGCTACTCATATTCATTTACCAATTGGGGTTCATTTACCAAACCCCACTTGAATACCTTTCTTTCTTAAGCCACATTCTATTTAGCTGTGATTTGTAGCATATAAATGCCATTGTCCCTTAATAGTAAACACCAGTTCCACTGTGCTGGGTCTGTGTAACTTAGATTAGTCTGAGGTTAATGTTTTACAACAGCATAATATCTACACCATGGGAAAATAAGGAGCTGATTAGTATTTACAGGAGCACTTAGAGTCTGTTTACTCAGCATGTTCCTCCACATTTAATGACTATTTACATATTACACAAACAAATAAACTGGCCTGTGGTAAGTCAAGAACAATGGTAAGTCATGAGAGCATAAGTGGAAAAAAAAACAAGGCTGTGAAAACTGGAAAGAGCTCCCATTGCTCAAAAAGAAAGAGAAGCCATCCAACACATCACTTCATGTGTCAAATCTAAAATGATGGGCAATGGATGGCATTTTGACAACAGACACTCTGCTCGTCATCTGACATCAGAAATGTTGTCTAATATGTGTAAAAGTTGTGTATCTGGAAAAATCAAATCATCCTGACACTTTGCTTTGCATATACAAAGTACAGCATGTAATGGGGCCACAGTTTTTTCCCTCTCTCCAATACCTCACTGAACAGATTTGACATTTTGATATGAAATATAAAGTCTAACAATATGTTTGATATGTGTGATACCGTAACTTCCTAAATCAAGCTAGATTGAGTGACTATCCAGCTCCATCAGCATTGCTAATCAGATGACAACCCATGACTGCAAAGTGCCTGTGTGAACACATTTATAGCTTGTAGCTTTTTGTGCTATTCTTCTAGGTTCTCTAATTTGCCCTGCTAGCACTTTTTGCTAACTGAAATACTAGCTGGACTCCATACATCACTATTCAGTCTGGGTCCTAATGCAATTGTTGTAAATTTAGATGTCTAGAGGAGAAAAAAAAACATATTGTAAAGCCAAACTATTAATGGTGTGATATAGCACAGGTGAGGCATGGAAAAGATCAGATTTAAACTGAAAATCAAATAGTCTATTCTAGAGGTCATTAAACAGGCTGAGTGATTAGTATTCACGTGGCAAGGATTAACAGAATATATGAGTGCTGTGGAGAGGCTGCGGAACATCAGACTCAATCAGTTCTAATTTTCCAATATGGGGACACAGTTTCTCCTAGTCTCTGCTCAGGACTGACATTAATATTAATGGGCTATAGATGAACTAGAGAAGCAAACACACACTGACTCCCAGTCACAATAAAAGCTTTTTATAATAATTATGTAATTTCTGGCACTTAATTCAGTTTTGACTAAAATATCAGGTACAGTATATGGGTCAAATGGCTAAAAATTAATGTTTAAGGTGTAGTGTAATATAGTGTAGTATAGTATAGTGTGGTATGGAATAGTGTAGGGTAGTGTAGTATAGTGTAGAAGGGGTGAAGTATTGAGTGTGTGGGGGTAGTAGGAAGGATTGTGGAGTAGTATAATATAGTATAGTGTAAAATAGTGTAGTATATTGTAGGGAAGTATAGTATAGTACAGTATAGTATAGTATAGTGTAGAGGGGGTAATATAGAGTACTGTGGAGTAGTATTGAGTATTGTGGTATAGTATAGTATAGTATAGTATAGTATAGTATAGTATAGTATAGTATAGTATAGTATAGTATAGTATAGTATAGAGGGGGTAATATAGAGTACTGTGGGGTAGTATTGAATATTGTGGTATAGTATAGTATAGTATAGTATAGTATAGTATAGTATAGTATAGTATAGTATAGTATAGTATAGTATAGTATAGTATAGTGTAGAGGGGGTAATATATCTGGTTCTAAAGCCCTAAACAAGTAGAGTTTATCTAGAATCTGACCAGTGAGCTGAGTGCTGAGTAATGTTCTCCAGGGACTCTGGAGCAAAAGACCAGAGTGATGCCACCATCTCTCCCCATTCCTCCCCCCAACAGCTTGATCCCAGAACTCCACATTCTGCACCATCTGTCTGACCACATACCAGCATGAGCACCATACACTGTGCACATACACCTGTGCTTGCCATTTCAGATAGAGCTGTTTTACACACACACACACACACACACACACACACACACACACACACACACACACACACACACACACACACACAATAACAACAAACACAAATGCACACTAGAACAAATTCTCTGCATGCTTATGCACTTTTTTACAGTACAAAATAATAATATTTTACTTAGGTTAATAAAACCCCACCCTTAAAGCATATAATATGTGAAATACACAGCCTATAATAGTTGCCATCTAGTAACACAGGTGCAAGAGAGCACTCACACCCACACTCCCGCTACACATAGACATGCTTGTACAATTGCATGATTTAAAGATGACACAGTACAGGGCCTCTGGGCACTATCTCAATGTTACATTTCCTCAAGCAGAGAGAAGGAAGGATGAATTTCTGTCCTCAGAGAGAGAAGTGCAATTAAGAGTGGAGCAGGAGAGCAGATCGTCCAGACGCCACTCGTTTTTCAAGTTCCTCATGTACCCAGTACTCACTCGCTTTCTTTTTTCTCAATCTCCAAAGGTTGACCATTTGACGACAACACATCACTCTCAGCACCTAGGACCATCTGCTTGATCTGAAATAGTGTCATATAATGGCCCACTTTCCTGAACTCATAAAAGCCATAGCCAAATGCATTTATTAGACTTTACAAATATAATTTAGGAACATTATGATGTGTATTATAAATACCTTGGAAGGTTCACGATGATGGTAAAAACATAACTAAGAAAAACCTGTTTGTTCTTTCTTTTTTTATTAGAGCAAATGAGTCATTGTATTATAATACATGTCAGTTAACTTCTTCCAAATTTGTATCATTATATATCTTCATCTTCACTTACTTGTGAAAATGTCCACAGCTCGATGTGTTCAAGTCAATTCAGTATGTTGGCTGTGGTTTTCTATATTCTCTTTTCTTCCAACCTTGGCTAAAAAAAAAAGAAAAGAGAAGAAAATTAGACAGTATTCCTCATAAGTGAATAATTGATACCCATTTAAAATGTAAATGAACCTGCAATAGGTTCTCAAACTGTGCCTCATGTGTCAGAGCATAAGAGAAAGCCTGTCAGGTGAAAATGTGTGTTTCAGTAGCAACATGAGCAATGTTCCACCTCTGTGTGTCCTCATCAATTCCTGTATACCTTTTCCATCCATACTAGAGCTGGTTTTGAATTTATTGAACATCAATTTTCAGAGAATCTGAAATTACCTTTTACTTTTAATATTAGACATTGTCACACAGCAGCTTTACCTAATTCTATAAAAATATATACATTTAGGATCTAAGTTTTAAATTTAGAAATGTATCAATCTATCCCTTATGGGGAAAGCAGAGGTGATGGTTTCAAGGAAAAACTCCCTGAGACGATATGACAAAGAAACCTTGAGAGGATCCAGATTCAAAAGAAAAGCCATCCTCATCACACAGCACCCCTTTGGGATTGCTCAGAAGAGTACATCTTGCCAGAATTGGGAAGGATTCCCACTTAGTAGTGGTCATTCACACCACAACCACCTAGTTCTCTCCTTTCACTTTCATTGTAGATGAGCCAAAGTTAGTCGAAACTCTTTCCTCCTATAGTGTGGAGTCAAAAAGTTCTCCACAACAAATGCTCGTGTGGGTGAAACAGAAATGTAAAATAAGCAAAATATATATCTCTGCATGATGCTGAGAAATTGTTTTTTTTTTTTCATATAATGATGAAAATATGATCACAATATGATAATTAGTGATGGTGATGGGAAAGTTGGTTTAAATCCACAGAGAATGCAATTATAAATGACCCATTTCTATAACTGTGTGCTATATGGTGAAAAAGGGTGATTATTTAGCCAGGAGATTCAACTGTTCACTGAAGGAGAGTTGAGTGGTGACTGCAGTCCTAAAGCAATCATTGCAATGTAGTCCTAGGCCATTGTAGCAAAATTGTTTGTATAAATTGCAATTCAAAGCCATCATGGTTTCCATCCACAGTAATCTCATGTTTGTTTAGGCCGTCTGTGTGAGGCTGTTCTCAGCAGCAGTGAGTGGCTGCTGGGAGAAGTGATGAGAACTCAAACTAGAGGTAGGGCATTATAATGGATGAGGCAGGTCTAGAGAGCAGAATGGTTTAGGATGACTGGTATCATGGATAATACCATCATGATGTACGTTACATAAATTTATATTGAAATAAGTGTATAATTATTGATTCTTGTGCTAATTAGATTTTTGGTGCTGTATTTTCACATGAGAAGCTCTTGTGTGCTGTTGGATGTCACAGAGATACATTGCTAGCACCATAACGTTTACTTTTAACGTATACATTGCGTTTCCTAAAAATGAAAGCGCAAGAGTGTCTTTTCTCCACACTATTTTCACATATCAAATCATATTTCTGACATTGGATTAAAATCAAATCCAACGTAGTAGAGACATTAAAGTTGTAGCCAATTTTGCTATAATTATACAATTCAATAATGACTGAGATAGTTAGGGATATGTGAGATGCCAAGCACAATAACATTGATGGTAATATTAATATGAACTTTGGAATATTTGGAGCCTGATCTGTTTGATCAGAGTGTACAGGTGTGGAGATAAAGGAGTCGCACAGACTAAACAAATACAACAGTGCCCTAGAGATAAAGCAAGGGTTAATCCCCACTGGTGTTTCTGTCAGCAGGTAGAGGAGCAGCATGGTGGGCAATGTATGAAACCCTTAACTGACTTGAAAATAAACCAACATGTCAATGATAGCATTTGTGCATTTGTGAAAGTAATTTTAATTATAATTTGAATTTTTATTATAGAATCAACATAAATATGCAAGATATTCAGTGTAAAGATGAGCTGCTTTAAGCAAAAAATCAAACTGTCACTGACAAAAATATAAAGTAACAACATGAGTATTTTTTGCAACAGAATGATTTGTACAGTCAGATGGCTTGCTCCATTTTTTTGACCATTGGGTAATTGCAGTATGCAACAGACTCTTGTATAGTATTCCGTAAATTGTTCATTGCACTTTTGAGGTCTTGAAATTAACTTGAGTCTGACAGCTCCAACACTATAACACTGTTAGCACCATCATCCTCCTTGAAAAGCACCATGCTGGAGATAAGCCTGTCCCTGAAATACACTGGCTCAAGGAGCATTCTCAGAGAAGGCAAGCAATTACGGTGACTTCAACTTGTCAGTTCCGTTATGGAGCTATGCAACTATGTGAATGCATTGCACAAGTTTGACAGGATACTTTCAGGAAAAAATATCTGTTAAAATAACCTTTTGGGGTTGAGCCATTGAACTGTTCTGATATTTGTCCAAAAGTAAAAATGAAGTGAAGGGGATATGAATCAAACAATACCTAAGATTTCTTTTTCTTTTTAGCAGCTTGTGTGTTTGTGCTATTTTTTCAGTTTATGACTCCTTACAGTTTAATCACTGTTTCCATTCCATAAGAAGGTTAACATGGCACAGTTATCACCCAACGTCTTGCTCTGCTGTGGACAAAATCTCTTTACCCACTTTCTCTTTCAGGCACCATCATCATCTTACAAAATCTGTAGCAAAGAAGCTGTAGTCTATAATGGATCCTACTTCACCATGACTAATATTAATTTGGTCAATTTTAGTCCCATTTGACCTTTTGGAGTGACAAGTAAGCGCAAAGTTGTCTCCTTGCCTTACTGCCTGTCCGCTATAGAACAAGTTGTGCTGTAATGTTATATCATACCACAGCTTCTCCCATGTCAGGTCACTGTCTGAAATGATTTCAGAATTATTCATTGTAGTTAACGTTATAGTTATTGTTTCTTATTATTTTTTTTAATCTTTTTTATTCTGTAGAGATATTTTCCAAAGATTCTATCAGAACTAGTTTACAAGGCAATAGTTAGGAATCATATACTCTTCATATGCAACTCTATATTTACTCTATTGTTCAAAAAACTGTTTTATGAGTAAAAAATATTATGAGAAAGGAAAGGTAAGTTTATGCCTTAACCTGAAAAGGAAAGGAAAAGGAAAGGAAAAAAATAATAATATATTGATCCATCCATCCATCCATCCATCCATCCATCCATCCATCCATCCATCCATCCATCCATCCACTTATCCTACACAGGGATGCAGGGAGCCTGGAAACGATCCCTCTGGACCTCAGGCACATCCCTGAACAGGGTGCAAACCAATAGCAGGACACTAATATCTGTATTAGCATTTATTTCATTTACCCCAGAAATAAAAGTTTGTTTTTTTCTCTTTTAAGGTTCTGCATAGAAATAGAAATTGCAAGAGGATTCCAGACAAATTAAGCTAATAACCTTATTGATGTGCAATGATACCGATATTGTTATCAGTGTTGGCTGCATAACGTACTCACTCACATGTACTTAATAAAACTGCTGATAGCAACACGTAATACTACATGATGTAAGCATAGTTTACACTATGCTAATAAACAAATGACAAAATGGCAGGATATTGAATGCATTTTACAATTAAAGATGGAAATCAAAGCAAACTATAACTGGACTCTGATTTCACATAAAGTAGCTAATGTTATAAAGAAGGAAAACAGGGGAACATAAATATCCCATGGTATCCCTGGTTGATTAATACTAAATAGTCTAATTACTAAACTTTTTATTCGTTCTGGAGAAATGGCATTGATGCATCTGTATGCTATCCAAAGAACATTCGAGAAACCACTTTTCAAAGGTTTGTTAGAAAGGTTCATGACAGCTACCTGAGATAACACTAAACATTGGAATTCTGTTCTACCTTTCTATTTCCAATAACATGCAGTGTAATTGGACCCCAAGACTCAATCCAATACTATAGCATCCATCATCAATCAATATTTTCATTCTCCCCAAAGGCTGATATCATTAATAACATATGACATGTCAGTGCTGATAATAAGCTGGAGAAGCTGGGCTCTCTTAGTGGAGTAGTGACAGAGAAAAACTTTGTTCTAACATATGTAGGAACATGCAGCTTGTCTGTGCGCAACAAGTTCGATTTAAAACAATGAAGTAGGATTTTTCAAAAGGTTTGTGACGAGTTAGCAATGTAGCATCAGCACTAACGTAGTAACACATTAATTATCCAGGCTCAGTCACGTCTACTTATTTCAGAATGAACTTGAATCCCACTATGCATGTTTCTATTTGTATAGACCCTGAAATGTTAAAGGGATAAAATGTATAAATGAAAGTTTTTGTTAAAAGATTCTGAAAGATTATGAACAGCATTATGGTCGAACAGCAAAATGTATAAGATTGATTTGGGCAGGTGATGAGTTGCCACACACTCAAGGGGACGAAGCTAAGAATGGGAAGAGAGATTTCTCAACTACCTTCTTTGACAAGCCTGAAATATGGTCTATCCTGGTTAACCAAAAGGAACACATACATTTTCTACATTAGAAGAGTTCCCATTATTTCTCCTTCAGCCATGAAAATCAATTCTGAAATGATTGTGTTCAGGGGTGAGGAAAAATAGTTGATGCTTCTTTGGCTGGTCAAATGGATAGAAATTGTTTTCTTTTCCACTTTTTTCCATTCCATTTTTCCATTACTGCTCAGACTGACCTTTAGTAATAAGACTAGTTTTGTACATTTCTCTCTATTCCTTACACTTGGGACCTTTGTTTATCTGAGATGTATCTGCTGTTATTCTCTTTTAATTCATGGCCCTCGCTTCTTATTGGAGTAACTCAACTCATGTACAAAGTCACTGACAAGAACAGTTGTGAAGGCAGCTCTGTTTAAGAGGCACCATTAAATGGATCAGTAAACACACTATTTCAAAAACTACTGCTGCCAGTACCATCATAATGGCAAGGTGAACACACTTGAACACAGCTGCATCGTCATAATTACAACCTGGAAACTCACTTTTTACTATGAGGTTTGACTTTTAGAGGCGGCATGCGAGTAACAATGTATGAACATAAGATCTATTCTGCTGAAATTCTAGCTGACAAATTGTACCTTTGTATTTCTACCATAAAATAATTACCTATCAGTTAGATTGATCAGTTAGACTATGCATCAGAGTTAAAGTCCTCAAGTCAAGTCAAGAAGCTTTTATTGTCATTTCAACCATAAATAGCTGTTGCAGTACACAGTGAAATGAGACAACATTTCTCCGAAACCAGTTTATATCCAAGTATAAATATAAGCAAAAACCATACCTATGGATATTTGCACCTCAGGATTTGCACAAGAGCAGTAATTTATGCTGAAGGTGTGTGGTTACGCCACTTAATTATTTGCATTCAAAGGCTGTGAGGATGATGCTGGGTTGTTGAATATTAATCGCTGCCAGGATTAAGCTAAGCTCTATAGCCATCTCTTCCTTGTGGAACAGGCCAATGTCACATATTCCTAAAGCCTGTAGTGTCTCGTGCTGAATAAGGGATTTTAATTAGCAAAGGAGACTTCAGCCTACAATGACCAGTCGTTAGACCTTCATCTTTACAGCAATGAGCTTCTACTTTAGACAGAAGGAATACAGGAAAGGAATAACAATGAACTTGGTTATAGCTTCAAGCAAGTTCATGTCAGATTGTACATAAAATATGTTCATCAGACCTAGCCTGTTAAAGCACGGGCTGAACCACATATAGTAGAAATACACTCACTTTAATGTCTCTCTTAAAAATTAACGAGATTGATCAGTTTATTTAGGTTTTTAAACAATCAATTTTTTAATAATATCCACACAGAAGAGTTTTTCGTGTCCAAAGTTTTCTCTGGCTTGCTCATCAAGGCACTACTCCTGGATTTCTGTAAAGCTGCTTGGTGACGATCTATTTTCCATTGAACTGAAGTGAATTGAAATATTAGAAATCTTGTTATTTTTGACCTGTACATAAATCTGCTAGTAAGCATTATGCTGTTAAGCTGTTATGGTGTGCATATGTCATGGTATGTCCTCACATGATGTATCTGAATAGTCTCCTTATGTTTTCAGAGTCATAGTGAAGCTGCAAGGTGTGTGCGTGTGTGCTTGTGTGTGTATATGTGTGTGTGGAAATTAAAATGCCAACTCCACATCTGTTTGAGTGCTTCGGCACCATAGCTCATTCTAGATATGTTCATCTGTTAAAGTGGCATGGAGTGACATCCTCAAGGAGCCGTTGCGTCCTGTGGAGAAGCATGAATATAAACGAGGAGCTGCCTGAGGAGAAGAAGGAGGAGCAGGAGGAAGGGAAATAGGGAAAGAAAGAGAGAGACCCCTGTTCTTCAGTGAGACTCCAACCTCCTAAAAATGGCTCCTCTTAGATCGATTGGCACGTTTCCTTAAATTACCCACAATCACAAGAGAGGGGCAATTTGCAAATTTGAGGAGCTAAAATTTGCATGTCACGCAAAGGGGAGGGATAGACATCTTTTCTCCTTCTTTTTGATCCACAGATCCTGGAGAGGTAAAGAAATACAGATGACTTTCTGTACTATCTGTGTGTTTGCAAGGCTTAAGACAAAGCAAAAGAGAGAAAACACCTGAGATAGCGGCTGTTCACGATTTACCTTGCAAGTAATAATAAGATTCACTCGGTAGTGCTCATAAATCTATGAATATAATGTTCATGTGTTGGGTGTATCCTTGATAGTCATATCTGTATATTGCATTTTCTCAAAAGATTTACAAGTGGAAGAGTTTTCCAGTGCTACCAGCTAGTGAGAGCAAAACCTTTTCCCTTTTGCAAATGAATTTTAAATTCACGTACAGACAACTGGCAGCTGTATTAAATTCCAGTACATTTTAAGATGTGTTCCAGAAACTCTTTAAACTGAGGATGTTAATCACTAGATATTTTGCATCAATCATCAATCAAAGAGCCATAAAGTGTCTAATTAATTTCTTTAACTTATTATCAGTGCATATTTATGTATTTGCATGGTATTTGCATATCAGTAGGCTCTTAATCAGAATATTGTGCATTACTAGAAATCAAACTGTATTATAAATACTGTACTATAAATGTTATTTATGATTTGTTTGCTTGTCAATATGCTAAACACTGAAAATAGATAGCATTTAAATATAATAGGCAGCATGGGGGAACAGCAGGTAGTGTTCTGTCTCAGAGCTCCAGGGCCCCAGTGGTGCAGGTGGTACCACTGCCATCTCATAGCTCCAGGGTTCGAGCATGAGCTCAAGTTACTGTCTGTGCAGAGTTTCTCATCTTTTCTCTGTTTACGTCTCCTCACACTTCCAAAAAACATGCTGGGAGGTGTATTGTCTGCACTTGATTGTCCTTGGTGTGTGTCCATCGGTTACTTCAGTAAGCACTTACTAAAGAAAAATGAATGATTAAAATGAGATCCCATATACCACGTTTGAAATATACCACTTTAAATGCCTCTATCTTTTTTCAGGAGGAAAAACAAAACCTACTCACACTGCTGTCTATTTCTGTGCTGCTATAAACACACCCTGCTGTGTGTAAAGGCCATTTTAAATTCTCCTACAGAAAGCTGTGTCTGGTTGTGAATCAGGTTACCATACTTAGATTTGTGTCATAATGGTAGTGTACATTATATTGTTTCATAACTTACAGAGAAACCACAACAATTTATCATCACTAAAACCATACACTCAGTCTCTTATCAGTTTACAAACTCTCTTTTCTCTCCATTAACTTATTCTATATGCAGATAAACTAGTGGGAGCCAGGATGACACAGCTTCAGGGTCCCCAATTCAATACTGAGCTCTGGTGACTGTCTGTGTTCTGTTTCTTATATTTTTTATGTTTCCTCCTACCATCCAAAGCCCTTGGTGGATTGGCTAAGATAAATTGTCTCCAAGTGTGAATGTATGTGTGCATAGTGCCTCACAATGGACTGTTGTCCCATCCTGGGCATCGGGATGAGGCTCCTGATCCGATGTGACCCTGACCAATATAATGTAGCTCCTGAAAGTGAGTGATTGTGTGAGATACACTGCTCTGAGACTGTTGCCCATGTGTACAACACCAGTGTTGCATTTTGGAATTTGTTCTAAGGCATCTACTTGTATATACAGTATAGCTCACTGAAAGGTAAGAAGTGGTACTTCTAGTATGTACTGCTAATGCTGTGCACAGCTATGTTGATTTGATGTCACTCTGCCAATGTGTAGGTGAGAAGACTACACCAAGTTGATGAGGAATTTCTCTTGAGCAGGGGGGTTCTCTTTGGCTTTTACTAGTTGTAAATTGCTACACAGTAATGCAACATATGGCTTTGTTCACACATACAGCCTCACAGCAGCAAAGCAAACGGAGAACATTCACTTTAAAGATGGGAGTTGGCAACATCCAGCGACATTAGTGACAGCAACCAATGGAGACTAGAAGTGGTCCAGTGATGTGACAAAGTTGTGAAAATTTATAGATTAAAAAGGTTATAGATATTTATACAATATAGGGGGTCCTGGTACAGTGACTACCAATGGGACCAAAGACAGTAGAGTGCACGTGATCCACGACAGCACACACAGCTTCTCCTTTATTACTATGGCAAACGGTAGTAGAACGCCTCCTGCTGATTTCATAATATAAGACGGGCAACTTGGAGTGATAAAAATCTGTAAGTGTGAACGGAGATTAAATCTACTTTCATTTGAAATTGAGGAGTAGCGATGCTCTGAGACATATTATCATTTTTGGTGGTTCTTGCAGCCCACGGGCCAAAGATTCTGAGACGTGTGGTTTAAACTGTTCAGTTTTTCCTAGGCCTGAAAACATAAATCTCAGTACTCTGACAGTCACAAGTTTGCTGTTGTAAGGATGGCAGGAGAGAAGTGCAGGAAGGTCAGGAGAAAATAGAGCCTGGTTGCAGCTGTTTGTTGATTGGGTGCGAGTCATACATCACTGCTCTCTCTTTTAGCGCACTCTTTTCTCTCCCATCTCATTTCTCTGCATCCACTCTCAGCTCCTCTGTGTCAAAAAAGTGGTTCACCATGTTGGCAGATGCTTCAACATGTCAGCAGATCTAAAGCAGGCAATGACACTGATGGTATGTGGGCTTGAAGCCCACTCCTCCGGCCTGACACCAAAGAATAACTGATGACATTGCTGATCAGTATAAGCATGTGGTCTTTTTTTTTTTAAAGTGTATATATACATAAAATTACATGCCAAGCAGAATTTCAAAGCTCTGTAGTATTATTGGACAGAAAAGTGGTGTCATATTCTCAAGTGGCCTGTTGATGTGGAAGTTGGTCACCTGTAAAGTAATGCAGGTTGACAAAGACATGAGGCCAAGCACAGATGATGCTATAAGCTGAGTATGGGGAGACTATGGAGCCAAGTTAATCATGTCTGCAGAATCTGTCCAATCACTGGCAGGTGCTTTAATCAAATTATGACCTTGTAAATCGTGTACTTATCATTTGAGACCTAAGAGTCCTCGCTAATGACTAATTAAGCTCATCACCTGTTTCTTAAGTTACACCCATAACTACACTTAATGTAATGAAATAAACACCAAACACAGCACCACTGAAATCCTTAGAGAAAACATCAATCACTGAGTCAATAAACTGTAATGGTTTTCTACCTTTACTGTTTGAGATAACATAAAACACATGCATTAATCACTAACCAGCCTGCAGCTACTTTATCTTATATGGCTAAAAGTCAAAGCCTCACTTTCATGAACCCTGAACCTTTTATATGCAAGAAAATAAAGGAACAAACATCTATTTTGTCAAAATAAAGCAGTATGATATAGTGTTTATTCATGTTGGTGAATGCTGTTATTCTCTTTGGGTTGTATAGAGTTAAGTTTACAGAGTGAGAATTTATCAACTACCAAAACTGTGTGCATTAGTATTCAGATATCAGATGGAACTACATACACAGAGAGTTCTGTGGCAGTGGACATCGATTCGTTTACATGAATAAAGTTAGGAATTAAATTAAGGTTAGCTGTAGGTATAGAAATGTCAGGTCAAGTCAAGCCAAGTCAAGTCAAGAAGTTTTTATTGTCATTTCAACCATATATAGCTGACACAGTACATATTGAAATGAAACAACGTTCCTCCAGGACCCTGGTGCTACATAAAACTAGCTAACATAAACTAAACATAAACACAGAGCTACATAAATCAAGACAAAGCTACATAGAACAACACATAACTAAGGACTGAAAGTAAGTTGTTTTAGCCACAAAAAGTGCAACGTGTGCAACCTAGTGCAAAAAGTGCAAGACAAAAGGCGGTGCAAACAGACAAAACAAAACACTGCAAGAAAAAAAAACATAGGACAGCGCCAACCCGTGTGCATTCTGAACATTGTACAAAACATTGTGCAAAGGTATAGAGTTGTAAACATTGTGGAAAAGAGGGTTGTAAACACAGGGTTAATGCAAACATATATACACTTCTGTTTAAGCATCAATTGGTCGAAGTATTAAAATTACAGCAATTTAAAGAATGAAAAAACAGCGATTGAGTATATGTAAAAAAAATCTTTGTGTTTTTGTGTGTGTTTGAGTGTGTATTCAGTCTGTAACAGTTCAGTTCTGGGTTTTGAGAAGTCTGATGGCTTGAGGAAAGAAACTGTTGCACAGTCTGGTTGAATGCTACGGTACCTTTTCCCAGATGGCAGGAGGCTGAAGAGTGTGTGTGTGTGAGGTCATCCACAATGCTGTTGGCTTTGCGGGTGCAGCGTGTGGTGTGAAATTATCCTTGATAAACGGAAGAGAGACTCCAACGATCTTCTCAGCTGACTTCACTATCCGCTGCAGGGTCTTGCAATTCCCGAACCAGACAGTGATGCAGCTGCTCAGGATGCTCTCAATGGGCCCATATGTAGAACGTGGTGAGAATGGGTGGAGGAAGATGGGCTTTCCTCAGACTTAAGGACCACCAGAAGTAAGGACACTGCTGGGCTTTCTTGGTGATGAAGCTGGTGTTGAGTGACCAAGTGAAGTTCTCCAACATATGAACACCAAGGGTTAGGAACCGTCAATGTTCAGCGGAATGTGGTCGTTCTGCTCTCTTCTGAAGTCAGCAACCATCTCTTTATTTTTTATCAACATTCAATCTTCTTTCTGTATGCTGACTTATTGTTCTTGCCGATGAGACCAACCACGGTCGTGTCATTTGCGAACTTGATGATGTGATTCGATCTGTGCATTGCTTCCGAGTTGTGCGTCAGCAATATGAACAGCAGTGGACCTAACACAAAGCCCAGAGGGGCACCAGTGCTCAGTGTGGTGGTCAGGAAATCCAGGATCCGGTTACAGAGGGAGGGGTTTGGATGATACACAAACTGCAAGGGGTCCAGTAAGGGTTGTAACTGGGTTTTTATGTGCCTCATGAAGAGCCTCTCAAAGCACTTCATAACGATGTGTGTGAGTGCGACGGGATGATAATCATTGAGGCAGGACAAAGTAGACTTCTTTGGCACAGGGTTGATGGCGGTTGTCTTGAGGCACGTAGGAACAACGGGGCTGCTCAGTAAAATGTTGAAGATGTCAGTAAAGACATCCACTAGCTGTTCTGCACATTCCCTGTACTCTGCAGGAATGTTGTCTGGTCCAGCAGCCTTCCCTGGGTTAACTTTGAACAGCGTTCTCCTCAAATCAGCTGTGGTTAGACATAATACCTAGTCATTGGAAGGAGGAATGTTCTTCTTTGCCTCTACGTTGGGAGGCGTCACTATCGCAGACAAGTGAAGTTGTCTTGTAGTTTGTGTTCGCCTAAATGTCATCAGTAAACCACAGTGTGTGTGACCACAGTAAAATTAAATATGAGGTAATATTGTTATTTAAATCAATGACTTTTTATTTTTACAATGTTTCAAAATGTTTTATGCAAAATAATAGGATGTGCTGGATCAAGTGCTATTTTATAGTCTGTCAAGTGGACATATTAATGAAATTTACTGTGATTAATGTGAACCAATACTATTTATTCAACAACATACTTGACACCTATTATAATTGTAAGTGTTATACTTTATTATATTTTACAGCAAAATGTTTTCAGATGTTTTCACCTGTTTCAGATACTTTAATTGAATATTTTTTTATGCAGCTGTGTTAGCTTACTCTGAATATGAGGAAATATTATCCCATGTGAATATTGACATAAATTTTAAACCAACTCTGAATATGGGCCTTTGGGATGAAGGCTGAGTTTGGGCCACTAAGAGCCATGCAGATGTGCCACTTGGCTCTAAGCACCTAAACAGTTGTGGTGATTCATTAAGGTTTTTATTTTCCAGACACACTCTCTCTGGGGTATTCACACATCTGTCTGACAGTATCAGATAAGAAAGATAAGAACAATGTAGAGAGGTGTAATTGGACAGGATGGAAACAAAGAAAACAATACTGAAGAGGGTTTATTTCAAGCCAGAATGCTTATAATGAGAGGAAAAAAGGAAATGCATAAGGAAGAGTAACAAAAGAGAACAAGAAAAAAGAGAGCATTGACGGAAGACTATGAATAAAAAGTATAGTGAGAGCTGGACTATGAGTCCCTGAGCTGGCATCACAGGCACATCTGGCTCTGGAACAAAATGGCGCCTTTTTGAGGGACACATGTGGTCAGACCAAATGCTTCATCCAGCTCTTCTGCAGTTTCGGTCTCAATGCAACAGAGCACAACTGAGCTTAGTTTAATTGAAGCAGTGTGCAAATTAAGCAAATCTGTGAAATGTTATTGTTCAGATTTCACATGTGGATTGTAACTTTATTCCTCTCAGCAACAAAACACCAATCGCATTCTAATTAACGAGAACCTCGTCAATCCCAGCATCTGCTTAAGGCTTTTTTTTTACACTGTATAATTTTCACCAGGATTCCATTGTTTGCTTTGAGGTCCATATGCTTCAAATATTTAAGTGGCAAATAGGGAGCAGAATATTAGTGGGGCAGTTTAAAAGATGGCATAAATCATACAATTCCATAAGCGCTATAATGCAAAACAATGTGTATTTCTATTCACGTCTCACTTTTTCCTGTACATAATCTATTAAAGGGTTTCCTTTTAGACACCACTACACATGGCCTATTGCGTCCAAACATGGTATCTGATTTAGCCTCCTTGTAAGTCTGGCAAATGTACTGAAGACTTGGGGTGAGGTGTGCGTTTATGCTTGCCGCTGTGGCTCCTGTTTGTTGTGGCGTTTTCTCTGGTTCTTTATCTAGCATGATGAATGAGGGCATGCAGCATCCCAAATGAAGATATCCAGCCCCCACTGCCACTGTAATGAAGCACTTCAAAATAATGTGGCTAGCCCCAATGGAGGTTGCACTAAATTTGATCTCATTCAATTTTGTTAAACTATCTGCCAAGCATGCAAGGACAATGGCTTTCTTATATAAATCACAGTCTTAAAGGGCACCTAGGGGTTGTCCCTAGGGGAAAATAAATAAATAAGTCTAGATAAATAAAAAGGGAGGGAAAACAGCAAAACATGTTGGAATATTCAATACTTGGTGTAAAGGAGGTCAGGCATATTCTAATTGATTGTTAATTACTTAATTAAATGCATATTAAAGCTGTTTAAACAATCCTAGTAATTATGTTAATTAAAAAACAAAAAGCATGAAGTCAGATAGCTAAATGTAGAGTCATATGGCTATCTTGAAGTCATTGTTAGCACAAAACGAACAGACAAAAAAAAAAAAAACACTCAGTATTCTTCTCCTGTCTTACACAGTGAGCTCCATTGTGATAATCCACCTCAGACTAATAACATGAGGTATGCGTGCAGAATGCTAAACGGAGATTAACAGACCTGGCTGCCAAATGCAGGCTGTATGTAGAAGTAGTGTGAATGATATAATAAAACCTGAATGCCTTGGGTGCTTCATTTCTTTGGAAAGTGGAAAAGATTGACTTATACAATTAACCTTTGTTCGTCACAGATACAGCACCTCCAGCAGGTCAAATGGCCCATTATGATTGTCTCAAAAGGACTTTTTAGGAGACATAAGAGAGCGGCATGATACTTATACATGATGTGAATAAATTAACTTATTGCCGTTAATCAAAGAAAGTCATGAAAATGTGGTATGTCCTATCTGTTATATATAAATATACATGCAGTATTTTTTGTTGTTTTTTTAAAAAGGAAGAAGAACAAGAAAAAAGCCACATGGTGTCTAAAAGCAAGCTTGTGGTAAATATGAAAACAAAATGATTACACATTTTGGAACATTCTGCAGGTCCTGCAGCCCTAATCATTCTGTCGATAGACCCTTTAGTGTGCAGGTGCACAGTTACAGATGGTTTTATGAAGATCCATTAAAAATAATTTAGCTCATCGCTAGGCACAGGAGGGGCTCGTAGGCTAAGTCTAGAGCTTCCAACACTAGCTGCTCTCCCCCCACAGCGCCAAGAGCCATCACTATGGGAACCCAGTAGCTAGGTTGGCTCAGGCAAGGTAGACAGTTTCATATGGATGGGCTTGGAGACAGCAGGGGTACTTGATAATCACTGCTGCAGCAGTTGTTCCCAAAATCATGCTAGTCATACGGTGTAAACTGTAAGGTATACCAGGCTCCCTCACGAGCCTCTCTCTCATACGAAGGAGTAGATGGGGAATCAATATCAACAGCATTTTATTTAGACTATTAAACACAGATCATCATATACACTATGTACATTTCCACACATCACTACACTCCATGCTGTAGCACATGGCTAATTCTGATCTGGATATTTTTTAATGAGGCAAATTAGCAATATAATTGTCAGGGATCAGCGCGGACTTTCGGCCATGTGCTGTTGTTATTGTTATTGTTGTTGTCATGTGTCTGCCCCGCCTTCGTCTGCTCCTCCCTGTCTCCACACCTGTTCCCAATTGTGTCTAATTGTCTTTTTGTATAAATGTGAGCCGCGTTGCCGATGGCAGTGTGGATTCATTGGTTACTTCTAGTCAAGGTTAGGTCTTGTCATTTGTATTAGTTTAGTCCTCGTCCTTATTTACTGTCTTTGTCTTTATCATTTATTAAACCCCAATCCTTTGAAGCTATCCTGTGTACGGGTCCGTCTCCTTCCTTCCCTGGTTGTGACAATAATAACATCGAGCTTTTTTTTATATATATATGTATATATATATATATATATATATATATATATATATATATATATATATATATATATATATATATACCGGCCACTTTATTAGGTACACCTGTCCAACTGCTCGTTAACGCAAATTTCTAATCAGCCAATCACATGGCAGCAACTCAATGCATTCAGGCAGGTAAAGACGATCTGCTGCAGTTCAAACCAAGTGTCAGAATGGGGAAGAAAGTGACTGATATAAGTGGCTTTGAACGTGGCATGGTTGTTGGTGCGAGAGAGATAGATAGATAGATAGATAGATAGATAGATAGATAGATAGATAGATAGATAGATAGATAGTACATCACTTTTTCAGAATAGTTGTGTGTAAATGTTTTTGCAAGCCAGACTGAAAATTCTTGCAATATTTACTAAACACTGGTTTTCTGTGTACTCATTTGTTGATAAACGCTAATCATGTCTGAAGTGAAAAGCACATTCACAGTACAGCTAATTTACTTTTAGCAGCAGTCAGAAAAAAACTCCATAAAAGGTTAAGATCCCTGACAGCTGAAAACAGCAAAATGACTATTAAATGATAAAAGTGTGCCTCCTGAGAGCAGGTCTGCTAGCCTAGGTACAGGCTAACTTTTCCTCCCTTTATATCTTCTCTCCACACTTTCTTCTTCTCAATTAATTTATGGATTTGGTCTGGCTTGGTTTATCATGTCATTCATATAAAAGTTCCACAAAGTTGTTATTAAATTTGCCTGAACAATAATCAATGAATTAATAGGCTATTTGTACAATTTGCAGGAACTCATGCTAATTATACACTTTAAAGCCTATCATTCAAGGTTTAGAATAGTGAGTCTTCTTCAAGTTGTACAATAGGTTTGATGGTTCTATAAATACCAAATTTCAAATGAATTAAGTCTAAATTTGTTTTGTCAGATGTTAGAGCAATCACTCAGTTTCTACTGTATATAGCATTAAAACAATAGGCCACTTTCTATAGTCCCCTAGTTGTGAAGTGTCCTTTAGAAGTGGTCACGTTGTTGTAGACGACTCCTCGTCTCCCGACTGAATTACTCTTGCTACAGAGTAGTGAGAATTACTTCTGCCTATCCCCTACTTTCATTGCTTTCACTAGACTCTAGTTTGTTGTGATCATTAGATGTCTGTATAGCCCTCATGTTCTTTTATTTGGGTGCAAAGTCTTGTTTGTGGTTTTGCAGCATGAAGCCTGTTTTGCAGCATGGTTTTGCTTTTTCTTCCGTAGTGTGCCCTGGTTTTGTGTGTTGACCTTCTTAGTGTGTTTGTGTGATTACAAGAATGAATTTTCCTGGTATTGCTTTGTGTATTGGATTTATGAGCCTGTCTTGCTGCAACACTGATGCTTTGTGGAAAAGCTAGAACAAGACTAATTAACTTTTTTACCCTATAGCCTCTAGTGCCACATTGTTCGATGACCTCACTTATCTTTGCTGAATTCAATATTTTTATTCCAATATCAAAATTTAAGTGATGTTTTCATATGTAGCAGGGGACTAATGACTTTATTGGTGCTTTAAATTACTACTTCTCTCAAACTAAAATGCAGCATTTTGTTTTTTTATTTTATACATAGGAGCCTAAGCTTTTATCAATTTTTAGCACTAGCACTTATCTTAACAGGGTATTTTTGGTAATTCCAGATATTGTAGACAGGGCAAGTGTGTTTGTTTGTGCTCCAGATAGCATATAAGCAGGTGAAATAGGGTAGTGACACCTGCGAGATCATCCTTCCCCCAAATCCACATTCATCCAGATTAGCACACTGCAACAACATATGCTGCCGTGTCCACTAATCCGGGCATGCCGAATTCCAATAATTAATCTCCTATTACTTTCCATCCTGTCAGTTATCACATTAACATATCATTTTATCATCCTCCAAGCACTAAGTGTAGGCTAGGATGTACTTAAGCTCCTAACTGGAAATATAAAAATGTAGTAATAATGGTACTGTACCAGCATGATGCTTTAAACTATGGTGGCAGGTTTCCTTTTGGGAAGTGGATGTGTGCACGTTTATATTTTGTAAAAAGGGCCGTGTCATGATGTACGTTATAATTTTACACTGTGTACGCTCTGAATATTAGTCAAGTGACATTTTTATACACTGTGGAACTGAAAAAAAATCATTCCACATACAGCAGCAACTCAGTCACAGATATATATATATATATGTATATATTAGCCCTTCAACCATCAACAAATCTTTATAAAGTTCTCATTCTTGCTAATCTAAAGAGTCATTATTGCACCTAGTGGTTAGAAACGGGGACTACAACACACGCTGTTAATGGCCCACTGGAGCAGCAATCACACTGCACCATTCTCACTCAATGAATATATTACTGGACAGTTGATGACAGTTTAAGTGCAGATGGTGTGTCCATGGCACAACCAATTCTTTTGTAAGATACATTACAAAGATTGGAAGAGGGAAGAGGATTATGGAGAGGATAATATCTGTACATTAGAAATGCATGTGAAACACAGTGACTTTGCCTCCCACATGAAAACTGGAGAAAAAAAGTCTACCATTTTGAATGGCCAGATTTCTAGAAACTAAACAAAAATTTATAGAAGATAGGAAGGAAGGTAAACAGGCAATAATAACTGCAATACCGTTACTATTCTGATCAATACAGTCCAATCAAACAGTCCACACATTTCCGATCATTAGCTCACTGAAGAAATTCACATGTTGTATGTACCACATGTTCGTGTGCCTGAAAATAATAGCGTTTCATATCTTGGATAAAATTCGTATAAGAATATCCATAATAGATCATGGTGGTGACAATTCCTATGCATCCAGTATTCATAATGCATTCACTTATTTAGTACATGTTGTTGCTTGCATAACACTATACATCACATGATGTGTTTTAACTGTACACTGTACAAACAGTAATGCTTTGGTGTAGTATTGTTTTTGGAGACTGTGTTACAAGATTGCATTAGTGGTCTTAAGAACATTAACACACATTATTAAGCCTCATACTAAGGGTTTATGAGGTGTTTTGCATACAACTGCCAAGTAATATAAGGTAATGCTGTATGTATATCTCACACACACACACACACACACACACACACACACACACACACACATACACACCACTCAGTCCTCCATCACTCCCAGAAAAGCCAAAAGCCCTTGAATTAAGTCAATCATTTAGTCATAACAAATTAATTAAAAGAATAATTAAATCATTAACACATTAAATATAGCAATTAGAAGTCATGTCTTACATGAGTGAATCTGAGTGGATTTGATGAGGGAGAGCAGAGAAAGCAATGGAGTGTACCAACCAATCAAAGAGTTTACTTTTTTTCTTTCCCAGAGACAACAGTAGAGGACTTGTGGTGCAAGGACCCTCTCTCACTCTGCAGACTGAAACTGAGGCCAAAGTATTCTGTGATGAATTATCTATAATTATCTCAAGCATTACATGTGTGGAATATCAAACGATGAACCTTTCCCCCTTTGAAGGTCCGGTTATGGAGCCTCTTTAATTGAACAATAAACGGTCTGCCTTCGTCTTGAGTACTGCACTGATTTCTGGATTAGGTGCAATTTCACTGTGGATTTGAGCAGAGTAAGTGTGATTGGCTGCATGAACCGTGACCAATTGTGAAGCAGAAGCTATGGCTCACAGCAATAAATTTCACCTTGTTGCATCTCAGCAATATTTGATTCGCTACAAGAAAATAACTGATTTGGATGGTAAACATGTTCCCACTTTGCTTAAAACTGGAACGCTGATTTGGTGATGTTGCTAAGACCTGCACATGATGCTGTCCACTCATACAGAAACAATCTATAATCGGGAAACACACTGGGGCTGTGTTTCTCTGACTCTACTTCTTATGTAAGGTATTTTGTTCAGCATTTCCTACAGCATGTTTATGCAACTCCCTTTCATTACCCTGTAGTTTTAGTTATAGCTAAAAACAACATGATATCTTTGACGCAAGGAGAACAAACTGTGCTTTAGGTCAAATTACAATTAGACTGCCTGAGGGAGCCTGAATATCAGAACACTTTTATGTGGTTAGATCAGCAACAATAAAAATAGAAATATGGCTTACTTCTAGCAGTGAATTGTTTTTACTTAGCTTAAAAGAAGAGTGAGACTTAATGTCTGATGCCAGTAAAATTCTGTTTCAGGCCATGGGGTTGGCATCAGAAAAATTCTAGTATATAAGCTGCATCTTGTTTTTAATGTGCTTAGAGCTAGCATATGAGTTGTATGATCTGAAAAGCCAATTTATATGAAGCCGTGCTCTGGGCACACATTAAAACTGCTTTAAAGTTCTCAAAGGTTCCTTAAAGGTTATTAAGTTGGGGTGGGGTGAACTTGAACATAATGTTGGTGAAAAGTATAGGAAAACAAAACACTATGGTGCTAAAAAAAAAAAATCATGTTTATCATGTTTATCAAATCATGCTTCTGAAATAAATCTATACATCTATATATAGAGGGTCAGGAACTTATTTTTTACAATTAAAAGGTTTCCCTTGCTGCAAAAAAAGTTAGAAAAACCTTGTACAGAAGCAGTGTTTAAAACAAAACAAAAAAAAGGTTGCAAAAAAGCACTTGATCTCATTTATTCATTAGTCTAATCCCCTGTGATGCTGTGAATAAGCAGGGCTGAACAGTTTATCAACTGCTGAGGGGGCACCTTTCACTAATGGCTCCCAGCAGGACCAGTGTCAGGTTGCTGGCCTTGAACTGGGATGATCTAACAACTAATATCTTTATATACAGCCTTCATGAAGGTCTTTAGGCATTGTCCACTGAATTATGATTTAGTTCAAATTCATAATTCCTAAACTGTAGGGGTTCTAGAATATCTCAGTTGGAGATTGCAGGTTATGAACAATTTTAGAAGCTTTAGAAACTTACAGTTTCTAACTTGCAGCAGTGATGCAGGCTAAGGTTACTGTCAAGTATCACAGGATCTCCTCATGACTGTGCAGGTTGCCTCAGGGTTCTCCAGTTTCTTCACACTGCCCAAAAACATGCCTGTGGGTCATTATAAATTGTCCCTAGAAGTGTGTGCCTGGTGCCTTGCTATGGACTGGAATACCATCTGGGATGCATGGCTGTAGGAGATACAGAAGATAAATGAATGAAGGGACACCATGCTTTATAAAGAAAAGGTTAGCATTCCTTTTTCCATTCATTGTGCTGTCAAAATACATCAGTGTTTTTTATTTTGAAAATCAGTGAGTAAGACATAGGCCTGCTGATCAGAAGGTTGTGAGTTTAAATCTCAGCACCACCAAGCGGATAGTGCTCGGCCCTTGAGCAAGGCCCTTATTCCTATAACAGTTCAGTTTAATAAAATGTATATAAGTTATTCTGAATAAAAGTGTCTGCCAAATACCATAAATGAGATAGTTTGTTCTCCAATTTCTGCAGAGGACTTCCAATGCTCTGTTACAGTAGTCTTGGCAAAATGCGACTGTTGTCACTTTGCCGTTTTGTTTATAGACGAGAACAATTTGGATTTGTTGGGGTTTTTATGTGTGCACAGGAGCACAAAATATATTTGATAAACAGCAGCACAGTGCCTTGTTTTCCTGTAAAAATATTGTATTGACAATGACACAATAAATCTTAAGCTGGGTGAAGATTAACAGTGCAAGTGGCTGGAATTTACAGTCTATATTAAACTATTGGACAGCATTAAGTAAACATTGTTAAACCATTGGACAATATTGCTGAAGGAAATAACACTGAAAAAAACTGTTGAGAAAAAATATCCAGACATAAGACTCAAACATTTGTGTGTTTAATGTGTTGTGTTATGTTAAACAATGATGCCCTGATGCTCCTGAGACGCTCCACCAACATGAGTAGTTCCCGAATAGAAATTAATCATTGATGAATGAATGAATGAATGAATGAATGAAAGAATGAATGAATGATTGCTAGGTTTAGAATAGCCAACATTTCATAAATTCTCTCTTTAGTTACCAATAGCTCTAAAACTATTGGCATGTTTATCATCCATTGACTAGGACACGTTCACTGAAAGAACACTCATCACATCAGATATATGGGACTGCTGTAATTTTTAGATCAATAATGCTGGCTCTGACATGCTGAGTATAGTAAGTTAACTGCACTGAAGAATCATCAATTGGTTACTGCCAAATATGGAAACCAATCACTAGGTACTGAACTAGCAGCTTAGACACTGCCAATCTGCAAATAATTATTAGGTAGCTTCATCATTCCAACAATAAGGGTAAACTAATCCAGAGAACTGAAATGCTATATAACGCTATATAACATTTATACCTTTTGGGTTTCAGCCAGCAACTGTGTTTGCATTTATAGAAAATTTCCCTTAAAGAAAAAAGCATTAAAATACAGAATATGTTGGTTTTTATGTACTGTTGTGAAAAGAAATTGATTTCAGATTCTTCATACTAAACAGTGTTTCATTACAGATTTTTGATTTAAGACACATCATCCTAAAGTGCTTTTGTCTCCCTGATGTCAAATTAACCCGAAAGCTTTATCATTTCTTAAAATGAAATACAGCAAAATCGCATACTGCTCAGGTGTTCAGTAGGTGAGTCAGTCAGTTTTAGTGGCTTGTCACCTTCCCATGTATGCAGACTGCCAATGAGCTGGCTTATTTAAAAAGCTTTTAATAATGGACACATTGACTATAAAACTGGGCCTGGGAGAGAGCATTGTGTGTGATCAGAATGACCGTCCTCAGGCTGCGTATATGGCTCTCTGGTATTGGCTGCATGAACATGAGTGGAATTGACCAACTAATTCTCTGTTTATCAAATTGGGAGGATCAGACAAGGATATGTCCTGCATGTTTCTCTCCATTTTCTGTCTCTGCCTCCTCTGTTAATCTATTTACTGTTTTTCTTTTGCTTAAGTCTTCCCACTTACTGTAGAAACAGAATTTAATAACATCACTTTAATAGCTTTGTCTGGTTTTGCAATCTTTTGCGTTTATCATTCACACACAATCTGGGAAGTATGGTTGTGTATTTCAGCTGTCACTCCATGTGACCTTTAGGTGCAATACACTGAAGTCTATCCACACACGAGGCCCTGAGTAAATCCCTGCTTCCAGAAATGGTCAACTCACCATGTGCTAATCCCTACAGCATTGCCTCTGCACTCCCTATCGCTCACACCGGATTGGTGCCCTTTGAAGCTAAATTGCTGCGTTATGCAGTTGTGAAACCTGAGGCGGTAGAAACAAGTCCAAACACCAAGTACCACAAAGTGAGCACCTCAAAATAACCATGCTACTCATCATGCTTTCTGAAGGGCTTCAAAGATCACAAAAGAGCAAATGAGTACAAAAGGTGGCAGACAAAAATAACGCAGTAACAATTTATTGCATAGATACTTACTAAAAAATGACATTTTAAAAATAGCCTAAAAGTATTAAAATGACCTATACACAAAAAGAATATACAGGAGATATAGCCAAGGCATTAACTAACTAAATAATATGTGACTAGATATATACTTCAGGGTTGATTAATGTTATTATTTGCACTCAAGTAATGTTGCTTTTACAGCTCACTGATATCCTGTATGAATTATATCTTCAAAAGAATAGAGTTTTATCAGGACAGTCGTAGGGTTTTGAGATCATCCCCATACATGATCAGAGCACATATCTGCATTAATAATCTAAGTACGTCATAAAGGAAGTACAGTCATTAAGGTCAAAGTCTGACATTGAGATCGAAATCATAATTTATTAAGATTAGAATTAAAAGTCAGCAACCAAGGCAAGAAATCAAGTGAATAGTTCATACACTTAAGACTCCACAACTCCATCAAGTACATGACATACAAAAGGCAGCAGGAAGTACAGACCATATAAGGAAAGTGAAAGCCCAAAAAGAGACAAGTGATTGAAAAGCATTCAGTGAATAGAACATAATAAGGAACGACTCAGAAAAGATGTGACATTAATTGATTAAGTTTATTTTACACACCCAGAGGTCACATATCATGCCTTTGTGATTAAATTGCCTCATTTATTTATGACAGTATTGCAAATCCGATGTCATTCTAATCAATATGGACAACATCTCCTAAAATTGCTTGATAAACCATGTAAAAATTGTTAGATAGTAAGTTAAAGAAAAAATATGAATTATTTATCATTATTATAGGATCATGTTAGTATTGGTTGTTAAACAGGCACAGAAATGCTATTGTATGTTTGAAAATGTTTTAAAAATCTGGTATTAGGCATTAAGGGTTATATTTATTGGTAAAAAGCAAAATTACTGAAAAAACAAAGACAGTGAAAGTCAAAAAATAATAGAAGTTTTGGGAATCATATCATTTTTTAATCTCACTCTGATTGCCTGTAGAGCTTGTTCTCTACATTACTAACTGAGTTCCTCTAATCTCAAAATCGTTAGTTTTTTTCTACAGAAGTAGTGAGAAAGCCTTTATTTGCACTAGAATCTATAATCTTGATCGAAATACCAATATATGTGATCGTAATCGGCCATCAGAGGTACTTTAGTAATCTTCCAACAGCTGACTTCTTACTGCCTTTTTATTTTTGTTGTATCAGAGAACAGCATTAAAAAGATATGGATCAAGAATCATAAACAAAGTCCTGAATGAAAACTTGTGATTTGCTGGATCAAGGTTTCTGGGTTTGTGCTGGATCAGGCTTTCTGAATTTAAATTGTCAAAAGCAGAAATGCTAAACACCAGCACAATGCAGTGGAGTCAATCACATGGCTATTTTTTGAATGCAGAGCATAAAGGCATGTGAGTGATCTCTCTCATTGATCCAAAGTGTCCACATATTTTTAGAGAATTGATTTTATGGTGCAGTGTATTCCGAGAAGAGCTAAAACAGAAGAGTGTGTGTGTGTGTGTGTGTGTGTGTGTGCATGCTCTGCTCAAATGTTCTGGATGTTCAAAAATTCATGACAAGGTAGAAGCCAATAAAACTACTCTGTTGGAGTCATGTGGGATTTCAGAAAAAAATATTTTTGTCTTTCTGATTCCGTCATTTAAAATGAGTATAATTTGAAATTGCACTGACATTCACTAAAATACATAAGCATAATATCTAGAGTTCATGGCATATGAAGGAATAATACATGACTAGGTGTGCACGTTTAAAGAAACTAACCACTGATGGAATAGTGAGGGATGTGGTAGCTCAGTGGTTAAGGTGTTCGACTACTGATTGGAAGGTCATTGGTTTGAATCCCAGGACCACCAAGTTGGCACTACAGGGCCCCTGAGCAAGGCCCTTAACCCTCAATTGCTCTGGTGTATAAACTGAAATAAGACAATGTAAGTCACTCTGGATAAGAGTGTCTGCTAAATGCTGTAAATGTAGTGAGATCCTATAACGCATACTTTGGTGTTTTATTCCTCTTGCAATTTTTGTTAACTTACTTTGCAGCAGCTTCTCTAGCCAGCCTCTTTGAAAAACACAAAACCTGCTGTTCTGGAGACATTGGTTGGAGAGTTTGGAAATCTTAACCTCCAACTGTTACAAAACGCTGACACTAAAGGCACCTTCAAATAAATCTAAATATATGACTTATCAAAGAAAGCTTCATGATTTGAACAATTAGACAACTTTTTTTCTAACAACTTTTTTTCTTCTGTTTATAATTTGTCTTAGATTATATGGACTCTCTGCCATACATTAAATAAACCTCCAGAACAATTCATCAGCTCACTAGCTGTCCTTATTTATAGTGAACAAATTGGTGTGATTGCAGTTTGACAATAGAACAATGCAACAGTGCTATTCCAATAATAGCACTGAGTCAAGCTGTGCGGCATTCTCAAAAAAATGCATTTTCCTTGACTGTATTTATATAAAGTACTTATACAGTATAAGTTACATATAAAATACTCTTTTTTTACCTAAATAATTGTGCATGTATAATGAAACACATAGTTTGAAGTTACTTTGCAAGTATTCTTAAATATCTGATGAAAGTCACTGACATTAACCATTGCAAGTGCAGCGAAAGAATCGGAAACAAAGTAGCTGTAGAACAAAATGTGGAAATCTACTGTTAGAAAAAAACAGGCTAGTTTCACAAGCTAACCACGTTTGTTGCTATGTGTCTTGAATTTGTTGGCTAGTCAACATGTGCGGTTGAGAAAGATTGAATCAAATTCAGATTATTGTTGTTTAAATCAGAGTAGTACTGTTCATCAGAAGTACATCAGAAGTGTAGACAATAAAAAGCTAAAAAATAAAGTGTAAACAATAAAACTTTCCCTCAGCTAATACATTCCTTCAGCGATAGACAAGCTCATGCTATGAAACTGCTTTCTGTAAGTGTAAAATGTTAATAACTTTAAAACAGCTCACAACAGAAAGGTTGAAAAACACTCAGGTCAGTGATTATAACTAAACCCGAGCGAGTTTTCCCCCTCCAATAAAATCACATTCCTTTATAATAAATGTATTAACCAAGAACTAGACTCATGAACTTGTGTTAATATACATTTATAATGGCTTTCTAATGGCTGTTGTTCATTACAATGGCCAGTTTAATCTCACAGGATTACTTTCTCTATGTTCTAACACGCTTTTGATAAACACACAGTGTAGGTGAAATAAACTACAGCAACTCAATAAAAATAAGATCTATAGCATCATCATCCTCATCATTGATAAAAGTGTGGATTTAAACATTAGTTAAGTTGAAGTGCTTTAGCACAAAAGCCGCTCATACTTCTGAATACAGACGAGTTCAAACACTTCAGAATTCACTTGGCTTATAATTAATCATGCAAGGTTTCCTTTTTCTTTAGCATTTATTTCAAAACACAATTATGTTTGGGTCCTTTTCCATTTGTTTTTATTTCTACAGTGAAAAATGATTGACATCACATTGTCTTTGCATAGATTTTCACACACAGAAATCAGCCCAATACAAAACTTCACCTAGTTTCACTGAGGTTTTTATACATCCTGATACACAACCTTTACCTCATAAGTTTAGCATTTGAAATCTAAATCTAAATATATATATATATATATATATATATATATATATATATATATATATATATATATATATATATATATATATATAAATAACATATTGTAAAAATGTAATCATATAGGTGTTTAACACCAATGCTTGTCCTTCTAAATTTGTGTGTGTATGTGTGTGTGTGTGTGTGTGTGTGTGTGTGTGTGTGTGTGTGTGTTTGTGTGTGTTCAGGTTTTCATTCCAACCAAGCAGAAGCCACTCCTGAGTCTACTGAAAGCTTAGAAAACTGATAGAATCAGGTGTGAAAACCCTGTTTAAATCAACTTTTGTTTAAACATAAATCTTATAGGGTCACATATAATGTACAGCTCTGTATATAATGAGCTGAACGCTGAGGCACTGATGCTCCAGCTGGAGAAGAAAAAGGGCTAAGAGTCAGCTAATGCTCTTGCTGGGGTGGTGGGTGTGTGATGGCTCACATGAACTCAGTAGAATTGTTTGGTTTTCACTTTAGTAGAATTAATATATTTTCAGACATCATTGTTTTTATATATACTAGTCCAGATATTAACAGTATGCCTGCTAGCAGTGAAGCTCAGCTGAAATGGATGCAAAGTCAAAGCTAATTCATTAAAACTCCAATTTCATCATGTTTTGTTGTGACAGATTTTATCGGTCACTTACACAGTTATATACGGTCTAATATCATATATTATATAATGACTATTATATATTATATTATGGCTATAATGAAAAATTAAAAACTCTCAGTGAAATAAAACATGAATTAAAAATAAAACTCAAATCAGTGTTAATGAAACTCTTTTATCTGAATTCAAACTGGTTTTGTGTGTATTTACGCAATCAGTTGTTTTCACGTCCTCTTCTAGCAGGTTTGTATGGCCTGTCTGGTGATTTGTCTTAAAATCGTCACCTTTGTCAGAGCTACGCTGTTATAGAAACGGAATCAAGACTTTTGGACCAATCAGATTTAAGATTTTATCCGACAGCACATAGTATACAGATTTTTTATAATGTATTCCAGTATGAAGCTATTGGCATTCAATTGTATGTATGTACACAATACGGATAAGGACTTTGATGTGTCATAGAATATCATTAATGTTGTTAATCAACACAAACGTAGTGTGAATCTAATTGGATCCCCATGTCATGCGCTATATGCAGTCTGAATAATGCACTTAATGCGCACAGTACTGTCCATAAAGGTCAATTCCTCTGTTCTAAAGTGCACACTAAATCTGAGCATGTCAAACAGAGAGACTTGTAACTGTGGCAGTCTGAACTGAAGTTAGATAAGCACTTTAGAGATTAATTTATAAGACAAACATTTCCAGTTTTATCTGGACTGAATAATCTCTGAACTGAACTAGAAAGAAGCCACAAGTAGCTTATCTGCAAAGGTACGTATTAAAATGGTACATATTAATGTTTCAAGAAATAATTTTTTGCAGTCTTTCAATAAATCTATGATAAATTAGAATTAGCCAGCATTAAATGCATAAATAAGGGATTATCATCTTGAATTCATTCTATGTTTATGGTAAAGCTGAAGCCCAATTAAAGTGTTTCGTCTCTGTGATAATCCTTGTCCAAATAATTGATGGCGATATAGTTGATAACACTTTGCTGATATGCATCTGTTCAGATATTAATGCCGTCGGCTGCCGATGTGCAGAAAATTAATTTTTTCCGATGTCTGTGAGCAATTGCTATGATGACATAATGATTTTGAAGAACAAATTGCTTGTTATATTAGCAGTGATACAGCGAGGCCAGATTTAAATGCAAATAACACAAACTCTTCACAGATTTATAGCTCTGATTTGACACATAAGACCAGTTACATTTTCAGAAGTACCACATTCATTGAAATAATATCATACAGCATGTATGTGAGAGATTGCCACACTTGAAAAATCGATCAGGAATAATTATATATCAGAATAAAGCAAACCTAAATTGCTATTGTATATAAAACTATGAGGATCATTCTTGATGACCTCCAGAATTATTGGGGAGAACTAGAGCAGTGACACACTTACTGTAATGTTAAGCTTAGAGACACATATAGATTATATTGAGTACATTTTGAAATCTTTTAAATGAATGCTTGAAATGCTTCATGTCAAATTTTCATGTAGTTTGGACTTTTAATAAAATTATACCCAGGATCATTCTAAATGCTCAATTGTATTTTTATGTCCGTTACCTGACATTCATGCCTCATCATCAGTCTTCTGTCTCTTTTGAATTAAACACAATATATTTTTTAATTTACTTTGAAATATGTACAACCTTTTATTTCTCAAAAATGATCTAAAACAACAAGACAAATTGTTTGCATTTATTTGAAATAATATTGCACTATTCAGAGTAAACCATTTATTCTTATCTACTTGAAAACTGATTAATTTCATGTTTACATTTTAAAGAAAAAATCCATGCATGTCAATATTAAGAATCAACATGTAAACTTCAATGGGGCAAAGGATTATTTTATGACTGTACGTTAATAGTAGCGCTAATGAGAATTTATCTGTACATAAAGATGATGCATTAGCATTTTAGTCCTTACTTCTCGCACTCTCTCTCAGACACAGGTTGCAATGCTTCAGCTTTCATAATAATACTGCTGTACTCTATCAACACAACTGTGCTTGTCATCTTGTAGATTGCTAACTAGCCAAGCAGAGTCTCTGGTGAGTCTCAGTTTAACTGTACTGTACAGAGCTACACTGCATCCTGGAACTTGTCCAGTTTAATATTTGCTGTCTTCACTTCTTCTAAAAGAAATCCCTCAAATTCTTGCTTGTACAGTTACAAAGGCGTTTAATAGGGGATTTCAAACACGTGGGAGACAGATCTTCGTTTTTCACGCACATTATTTCTAGTTCCTGTGGCACATCTTAATCAGCTCCCTAGTTACTGAGGGCACTGAGCAATGAGTCAGGGTCATTTTAAATTCAGTCTCAATCGCAAAATCCTTCTAGTGTGAAAGTTCGATCTGGAACAAATCTCACTACGCACCACAAAAAAAACAAGATGCTTTCGATGCTCACTATATTCCCTTAGAGGAAATGGTGTCATATTTTCTGAAGCCTTTCCGCTCTTAAAAAATGGCAGATGAACTCTCAGCCAACTTCGTCTACAAGTGTAAGCAACTTGTTATTGTTGTTGTAGCTCTCAAATGATCACTTATCCCAATAATTCTAAAGTAAGTTGATGGTCTACATGCAGTTTGTGTTAAGGAGTTTAAAAAATCCACATGCAAGCCTACAATCATGTTTGAAGTACCAGGACAGAACTACATGTGAGTAAACTAACAAATCTATATAACATAAACATTCTGTTTGTTTACAGTGACTGATGAGGAAATGTTGCCAGTTGAGATCGTTACCTGTGCTTAAACCTGTGTACGCTACGAACCAATTCACCACAGAGTGAGCTGACTGAGACGAACCCTTACACTTGCTAACCTCTCATGAAGTAAACTACAGCACCAACAAACAATCTAGCACCAACCATCGCGAAGCATATAATATTTTTAATCTAAATTTCTTTCATGTACTATATGATGGTGGCTTTCTTTAAGGAAAGTCATTAGGGCTAAATCTCAGCCAGCACCACTCTCCAAAAACACATTTCAGATCAGCTTACAAGGGTAAATTTACCAGCATGGAAGAGCAACCAATCAATGACTACGCCTGACTGACTACATGTCTGAGATGTGTTCTTTCTGCTTTGTTCATCCACAAACACAAAGCTGTGTTCAGATGTGTGTGAGTAGAGAGACTAGCAGCTTACGGAGTATAAAAGATCTGAACTGGTAAAAATGATTCGTAGGGCTGCAAGCCAGAAAGACTGTTTACTGTCAGAGCCATCAAACTGCTCCTAAAGACACACTGAAAACTTCCTCTGTATAGTCATTCTAGTAAAAGACAAAAAAAAAGAGACTTTTTGTGAAGGAATGTTTCTTTCGGTTGAAAAAAGAGTGTGACTATGATTAAAACTACCAGTAATGAAAGGGTGCTTAGAGATCAATGAAGTAATTCAGCTGTAACCTGAAGCTGTTCTCCAGGAGAACCCATCACCCGCACCTGATCCCTACACTCCTAAGTGTATAGATTATAGATAGCCTGTGTGTTTAGAACAAATCTCTCACTCTTGGTTGCCATGATTAAGACATGAGCTCATCAGAGATCGAGCAGGTGATAACACATCGCTCACTACACCGAGAGTCTCATTAGGATGCTAGTCGTACTCCATCCTCTGCACTAAAGGAACATTCCCTATTTATCAGACAAATGATCTCAGTAAGGCATCAGAAAGAACAACTTAGCATCAGATATAAAGGCAAACGTTAATGTCACATAATGATATTCCTGCGCCTTAAATCCCCCCTGGAATCGCTGTGTTCAGGCAATCGCCAGTTGTAAAATGGCGGGTTGTAATGTTTTAGCACCTTAGGGACTCATTAGGAAGCATAAAATCCACATAACACCATCATTCCTGCTCCTCATGATCTGATACAGTTTTTTTTTTTCCATTCTCTGGTCTATAAGTCTGATGATGGCGAATTGCTGTTAACATGAAAGCAACACAAAAATATGGCATGCAGTCTAATAATGAGGTGGTTTTTTATTTGTCTAACACACCAGGTGAATATTAAGGAGATTTCTTTTGTTTAAATAAATAATCCTTGGCAGAAAAAAAAAGCAACAACACAGGAAATGCAGTGAACTCTGTGAATGTAATTTTACTGACTGTGCTACGGCAGCATAAAATCCTCACATTCCTGACATTTCTTAGCCCCTGAATAAGGAAGTATCTCTGCGTTCCTTTAAGTTGGGGAATTATTCATTTCCCACCATGTGCAAAGTTCAATACCTGAATTCGAGTGCAGGGCTGCGGCGGAGACAATCACAGGGCTGTGTGCTTCTTTACTGAATCCACTTGCAGAGTCTATTATCTGAGTCCCAAAACAAATCTGCCAACATGATCATAGCTCTCCTCATCCCCCTGTAAGAGCAGAGCACTACGGTTAAATCACATCTGCACGTATACCTTCCTCCAACCTAAATGAAAACCCTCAGTCGCACATCTACCCAAGAAATTGAAATGTGCATAAGAGACAACGACTGAGATATAGATGAAAAGGAAAGAGTAACATGTGATAGATGGACTAACATCAGCATATCAGGAATGGTTAACTCACAAGACACAAATAGCACAGAAAATCAGCTTGTAAGTCATTTTCTTTCATATGAATTTATGTGCAGGATGTTCTACCAAACCTTCTCGCACAGCCACTGAGAGACGAGACGGTGAACTGAAAAAGACGCCCCCAAGGTGAAGCTGTGACAGGTGAGACATCCATCATGAAGCGTTCGCTTATTTTACACGTGCCGTCAGCCTGACAGCTACCTGCCAGCACCATAAAGCTCTGCTAATACACTGAAGAAAATGCAACACACTTGCTCTTATTTAGAGCATTGGGATTTTTCGATGGTCAATTTGACTTCAGATGCTTTAAGTAAATTAGCTTTAGTGAGCAAGTACTGAGCCATATTTATATGCTGAAGCACTTTAGGAGCAGCAACACCACAGTTCTCACCTGTGCACATGGTCTCTGCTTTCCAGCTTCCCATGTAGTCCATGGCAACTGATGCAGTGATGCTGAAAATACTAGCAAAACGTTATTAGCCAGATCTCAGGCCTTCGTTAACGCAAAGATACCTACATTCAGACAAATGTATAGAAAGCACATGAGCAGGAGATCCTGTTATGCTGCATGGTGATATTTGTATAAATACAGCTAATACAGTTTGATGTAGAAAACCAGAAAAGTTTGTGTGCTCCTTCAGTGTTCTGTGAAGATCTTTTCTGTCTACATAAAAGAAGCAAAAAGTGGTTGAGTGGCTTTGCTGCGAGCTACAATAGCACTCAGTCTAGCAGCAGCAGTGTGTGAATCCCAGAGATGCTGCCCCGGCTTCCCCTCTATATGAGGAGTGTACATTGCAGTGGGATGTCCAGAGACTTGGCTTCATGCACAGTTAATGTCTCTGCTGTCCGGATGATTAACGCGGGCCGTTTCACGCTCCCAAACGGCCCCCTAAAATTCCCTCCCCTTTCCTCCTGCCTGAAACACTCTTGGGTCGCAATAAAAATAGCTCAGTGCTAACCTATGTGCTTGCTTTTGTTCTGCTCCGATGTGGGAACAGAGACACATTATTTCTTCTCTTATGTTAGATCATGATTGATTTTTCCCAAGCAAAGAAAGGAGCCGAGTGATTTAGGAGACTGATGTTTTTGCAGTATACATTTTCAGAGGATTTAACAGAAAAGTGACTTGTGCTGGCGTGTCACCAGTTGGAGCTGTTTTCTTGATTACTTGCTATAAATATTCCCGAGCAATTCCTTGAATGTTTTGTTTCGTTTCATTATGCAAAAGAGCGATAATCTGATTTATATAAACAGCTGCAGTAACTACAGCTCTGTGTTATTTTCTGTTTTGCAGGTCCTCGATCTTGATTTTGCATAGCAACAGCGTCGTTCTGAAGCCCCGGCACCGACAAGACGTTTTAATAAAGCTCGGTGAGGGAGCGTGCGTGTGATAAAACTGGTGTGAGGGCTATTAATTTCAATGATAAAGTGTGGAAACTGCAAGGCCTAGCAGTGTGCCTGTGACAGTGGGGGAGTGTTGTGCTTGAACAGGAGACAGCTCTGTCCTTCACACTGTCTGATCTGCTTGGGAACGGCATTCACGTCCGCTAATTTGAGCGGCAACGGTGAAACACTTGGCTTGCTTTCAGGTGGATAGATTCGGGCTGCCACGACGACCTTCTCTGCAAGAACATGCAAAACTTCACTCAATACGTCACAAATTATTGGAATAGAGGAAGACAAGCTGCTAAGATAATTTCAATATTGTATTCTCATAAGAAAAGATATGACAGCGTTAGTCAATACATCTGGTACTCTGGCTCTATTTATTTTTTGTTACTACTTCCTGTGTTTAAGCCAGTAGCTTCAGACCATCTGAGTTATGCTAAAGGATCAAATCCAAAAGAAATGTGTGCTGGGCGATAAACAAACCCTGCTGATATCTACAAAATTAGTTTCAAGGCCCGAGTTGCATTCTTTGCATTTAAACATAAAGTAAATGAACCTCTATAAGAAATTAAAACAAAAGTATTAAAATGGGTTAATTGAATTTTATCGGAGAAGATTACTATGCGTATGTAACACCATTTTAATTACGCTATTAGCATGCGGATTAAAGCATAAAGTATTTTTAATCAAGTAATTAAAGCCGTCCGTACATCGCTATAGAAATTTGAGGACACGTGTTTCATGCGACAGTTGTGTTATTGCAGGGATGTGCTCAGCTATGAACATAATGGAGCTGTAGAAAGCCATTTATGTTACTCAAACTGAAACAATAGAACAAATCCAGCCACTGTGCCAGATCGATGGACTCAGAAGTATGAGACAAAGTTCACTTCTAACTAGAATATTTTATGGATTTGTAGTGAACTTTATAGTTTTAATCTTTAAAAAAAAAAAATAATAAAAAAAAAAAAATAGGCTTCACAATGCCAATGCAGAGACCTTCCTGGGTAACCATTTGTACGAACATAAAATAGCAAAGGATTCAAATCCCAGAGTTCAGCCAGCTGCAACCTGAAGTGAAACATGTTGCCAGCAAATGCATTTATTTACAGACAGAAAGAAAGAAAGAAAGAAAGAACAATAGCTGTGTTCAAAACCAACAATACCTTTCTGATTTGTCTCACACTCGTGTCAAACATTTTCCAATTTGTTCAGCATGATCTTTTCTTCTTCATTATCATTGTCTTCTTTTTTTTTTTTTACAGTCTGTAAATAATCATAGAATGTTCAGTGTTGATGTTTGAGCGAAACATGACGGCACATTAGGGTGGAAATATTCAGTGAACTTGTACGGAAATTTATAAATGGAGTCATTTGCCTTGTCAGTGCTTGTCATTACAGACATTGCGAATGTCCTTTACGTCTTTCTCATGACAGTTGATGATTACCAAATTACTGATGATATGGATCTGCTTTTGCTTCAGTACATTTGCATATTTTATTTAATGTGAGTGCAACAAGCTTCCACTAATTATGGCATTAAAATGCTACATTGCTCCACTGATTAACTACTGAGTCTTGATGTCAGTTCAAGTTAATATTTAACCCCCAGCCTCCTGCACCCTCCTGTCAATCTCCCACCCTGCCCCTGCACATCATCTTGTCCTCTCTTAATCTAAACACATTTCACTTTCCATCACGTCCCTTTCACCTGCTCAGGAAAGGAACTGACAAAAAGAGCATCACATCCACTTCTTTCTGTCTTAACCATGTATGTCAGCTGGACGTCCCCACGGTCACCTGACTTTCTGCTGATGTCCCCCGGGGCGCAGGGGAACTTGCCCAGCACAGCACTCTGAAAGGCCTGAGCCGGCCTGAGGACACAAAGTGCATCTCTTTCCTCTCAAAGCTCTCCAAATCCTCTAACACCAACACCTCCCATCCACACCGTCTCACTCGCACCCCTGCTCACAGCTGACCGCACTTTTTTTTTTTTGATCCTCTCCAAAAGCTTTTTTTCTCTATCTAATTAATAAACTTATCTTTGGTGCACTTGAGGTAATTAGCGATGTGTTTTGCCGGAGGACCAGATGGTGAATTAGAATGGAAGTGAGTTGCTCAATCAGCTGCTATTTGTCTGGTGTCATTAATTATCAAGCGAAGTATACGTTCTGCTCCCAAAAGCTGATACTTTGGGAAAAGAATAATATTGTGCCTTCTGTTGCTCATTACTCCTTAAAGCCTGAGATGGCAGAGCAGAGTAGGGATGAAGGAAGCGCTATTGTTGTGGTTCAAGCACCAACAGCTGCCAGGAGCTGTGCTAGAAATGATATATGCTCTCAAATTGCTGATTTCAAGCATAATTGTTTCTCTTCACACCTTGGAATTTGGGAGGATAGTCTGCAGTTTAAAAAAAAAGTGTTTTATTTTTAAATGGCCATTTGAAAATTGAAAGTTAAGTGAAACTGTGTGCACTTATATAAATTGGCAGTCTGTAACATGTCATGCACCTGACGCTTCAGTAAGCACACAGTAAAATACAGAAATATTGAAATTCAATACAGGAAAGCAGCAGAGGGTGGTATATTACCCTGATATGTTGATGACAGTTGCTTTGCTGATCTGATGTGTACACAGATCTTGATTTATACTCCAGCCCAAACTAAGCTGACCAAGGAGATGGTCAAAACATCAATTTGGTATTATTTATGATCTTATAGCCATTCAGGAAAACTGTTTTTTTTTGCTCAGGATATTCTGTGCAACTTTCCAGTGTAGAACTTTAACCTGCAGATCTTTATCAGGACAGAGTCAAACATATACCCAATATGTACATGTGCATCATTTAAGCTACAGAACAAATCCAGCATTCAATATATTTAACAAACAAATTTTCAAACTACACCAAATCCTATTCGTTGTTTATTATAAAAGCCACATCTAGGTGTCAGTCTCTGATGTGACAGTAAATGTTAATTGAGAAAATATCTGTGTTCAAATATGTACAGTGAAACTTTTTATCCATAGCAGCTTTCAAGTGAACTTTTGAACACCAACTCACTTTCATTAACTGCTTTATGCACAGGAATAGACCCTGAATGGGGCTTTAGTTGATCACAGGGAACACACATGCAGAAAATCCACTGGACGTGGGAAAAACATGGACTGAAAAAGCTTGTTGAATTTACTGAACTCAGATGTGTACATCTGTTCCACATGAGTTGATTGAGTTGATTAGCATTAACAAAAATACATTTTCATGCATCTGACAGGATTTGAGAGTATATTTTCAAACCACTGAATAAAATCACACACCAGAGCTTAGAATAAAACACACTACCATGATGATTACTGCACTATTCTACCATGAATGTTTAAAAATACTGTAGTTCCCATCAGTGCCAAGACTGGACTACATTAACTGATCATTCTCACTCTTCAATGGAAACAGTGAAATCAGGTATTAATGTGAAATGTCTTTTTTTATGTACAACTACACATAATATTTTTCTTATACCTGACTGAGCACATTTTCCTTTTTTCAGTGTGAACAGAACATCCACATAGACATTATTCAGAGCTCAGGATCGAACCCGGGACCCTGAGACCTGCTTCAGCATTTCTCTGAAATTGGCTCAGCTGTGAAATTGTATGTGTTGTTTTCTCCTGAATAAACACCTGCTAAGATCTCATATTTATTAGCAAATGAAGAGCACTTAGTTGGTACAGAGCTTCTAAAAGTCCTGTGTTATCTATTTCGAAAGGCAACACATTAACACAATGTGAGAGCAGGTACACTATTGGGAAAGGTTCAGTCCCCTAAAGGTTCTTTAGTTCCCTGAGGCAGAACACAACACAGTTTTCCTTTGAGAAAACATTCCCAGTAAAATGCTGACACAAGCCTCAATCCATTCATTATCCAAAGAACTTTTGAGGAACCTTTTTAGACTGAAATGTTGTTTGAGCAACTTAATACAGTAATAACACAATGAGATCCTAACGGTGCCTTCATGTTGTAATGGGTGTTGTCCTTTCATATCTCCAACTGTATGTGTGATAGTGTTGAATTACACCCATCTCCAGTCTGGGTGTTTTATGGATTTTTGTCAAAAACGAATCTTTTTTTTTTTTCTTGAAGCGACCAAAAGCTGATGAGACCGATATGCAGCCTAAGCAACTATCAAATGATGGCTAATTCAGACACATGAGGTAGACCCTTACATACTGTTGGTCCCTTTATCATCCAGTGTGATTGCAGGGATGTGGGGTTCTTCCATTATGTGCAAAAGGGCATTCTGAGGGAGACCTCCTGCCTGTGCATGGCTGCCCAGCCAAAATGAAAGAAACAGCTCTTTTCTCTGGGGCTCAACTGTAGCATTAATGAAAAAAAAGAATACAACTGGATTCCTTTGCTTTAAAATTTAATGCCTATTCCTGCCACATTTTTAAAGAGGAAAAAGAGGTTATTCACTGTCACCGTGAGATTTGCTTACAGGTTGAATAATAGAACAGGAGACCGATTACATTTCAACCTGACTTGCTGCTTAAATTGTGCAGTTTCTTTAAAAAAAAAATTGCTTTTTGTTTTAATTCATATGCAGGAACCTGACAGAACAATTTATGTATGTTAGGAAACAGACTCTGCAGGATTATCATCACTCATGTCCCATGTTCTTGCAGAGTTGGCAAAAACATAAACATCAGATAAAAATAACCGACACTGCAAGTGAGCCATCCACAACATCGCACAGATTAACGTGGAATATTTAAGTGTTGAATTTAAATATGAAATTAACATGCATATTGCTAATTCTGCTTCATTAGATGAATGTCCTCAAGGAAAAAAACACAGCCATGTAAAAAGCTACTGTAAGCCATTTTTTTAAGAAAAGAATCCAGCGACATTATTCAAACATGGCTCATGGTTGTGTGTTTTCGTTTTTCATCAAACAAGCAGACAAAAGGAAGACGGGAGGAAACAAGTGGAACAGGTTAGGGGTATCCAGTGCATTTCTTTAAAACACATTTCCCTTTATTGGCATGGTGAGACTGATGAGAATTGCACATAAAAAATAAAGTTCACAAGAAAATTGTACATTAGGTAAAACCACAAAGGCATTGGTAAGGACTCAGCAGAAGGCAACATGGATAGGGGACAAAAAAGAAAGGTAACAATCAACACCCTTCTCCTCTACCCCAACCCCACCCCGAGAATACAATCCCATATAACCCCACACATACACTTGCATTCGTATACACACACAAACACATCTTATCCTTCCAAAATCAACATGATCATCAAGAAACAGTTTTGTACAGCAGTGGGAAATCCCTCAGTAGTTCACATTGGTAAAAAGCCACACAGTCAAAAAAACCCACTGGGGATTGCAATATATTGCTACTTTAGCCATTTACAAAGCATTTTTTTTTTTCAAATATCACAATGATTAAAGCCACATATCAAATGAGACATGACACCATTACCCAAGCTCTGTACAGAAAGAACATTCTAGACAGGACAAGGAAAGATTTTCTTCTTCTTCTTTTTTTTTTTAATATTTAATTTCATCCCTTGTGATATTGCCTCTTTTTGTAGACTTATCTACGCAGTCATATTTCAGAAAAGGTGTAACGTGACCTGTTGATATTAATACAAAGACAGTTGGGCTCTTTTGAAAAGAAGCTAGATATTAATTGAACTAGAAACCGCAAGGTAACCCTAAGTGTCACTAGGAAGGTAGTGCGATATTCAGACAGGCCCACGCTTTTAATCATGTCTCTCATGTTATTCTGAGTTCTTAACAAGACTGCTATAATAAGCCTTTTCTCATTCGCTGTAATGTTCAAAGAGCAGCCGTAATCTCCAACTCACATTCAGCCAGAAGCAGACACGTGGTACTGAGTTACCCGTCTGTCAGGAGTAATGCAATATATTTCTCACTTTAGATATTTTTTTTTCTTTTTTCTATCTTTTAGTTTCCCCTGTACACTGCGTATGATGCTCAGGTGTAGTGTGATAATGGAATGAGTTTGGGTACCAGGTCAGGTCAAACTATACAACAGCTTCAGCTAAAAGACAACTGTGAAAAATAATTTATTGCTTTTTTTTTAAACCTTTTTTTTTATACACATTTTGTCTTTCATTATTACTATTCATCTCTTTATAATTATTACAGTGAATAACGTGAAGATTAATGTCATAGATTTTTTTTTTTTTTTTTTTTTTTTACATCAAGTAAAGGTTTGTTAAAAATTCTGGAAAGAAAACTGTAAACTTTATTTTGGCATTCACATAACCAAGTGTATGAGGAGCAATGAGACAGATTTATTGTGGTGTGATGACATACCTGCTAAATTAGTTTTATTGCTTTATGTGCTTTAGAAAAAGAAAATGTTTTTTTTTTTTTTTTAAAAAAAACATTAAAAAATGGCTGTGGATGGTGGAAAACAAAATCATGTACCTTCTGGTGACCATAAATCTTTCTAAAAGGCTGAGAAATCAATATTTCTGTAGAACCTCTGCATCTTTCGATATATGAACGTTAAATAAGTCAAACAACAATATAAATAGTAAAATTTGTAAGGCGCATCATTGTAGATGTCAACCATAAATATTTTGATCAAAATACTGAAATAAATACACTTCTTCCTCATGAACATGAGTACATGAATTTATCTTTGTAGAAGAGCAATCATATATTAGTAATATTGAATTATTATAAAAGCAATAATAAAAATTATTAGTGTGCACAAAGTAATCAATTAAAAAGTTAGTGTTTCCTTCAGAGAGAAAAAAAAATCTTATGCTTGTACACAGTTATGGACATAAAAATATTCAAATGTACCATACGTAGGTTGTGTAAGGAAAACACTGAGAAAGCGTAAAGATGAAACTATACATGATTAATGACATTTTTAAAACAAAAGTCTAAAAATCTGTTCACATGCTCCCCCTGAAGAGCACCTAATCTCCACAGACAATTTCTTCTTCCTTTTTTTTTTTTTTTTACAATCACTCCACATAACCGCCATGTTGGTTATGCGTCGCTGTAATGACTACAGATTGACATTCTCGATTAGGAAAAACTCCGTCTTATAAAGGCTGCGTTTTACAGTGCATAGCTGTAACAAATAAAGAACTTTGCCTTGATATGTACACAAAATAAAAATATTCCATTTAATATCTGTAAATATTTGTTTATATCATTTCTCCCCCCCCAAAAATGTATACAATATTACCTTGAAGAAGCTACTAATCCCATACTCAACAACATTGTAACACCACATCAAAATATTAGATTCAATAAAAAAAAAAAAGAAAAAAAAAAGGCAGAAAAAGTACAAATCAATAAAAATAAAAACTGACTGAACAGGCTGCATGTTTTCACCCCTCAAAGCGCTGAGATTGGAGCAGTGCATGAAGAAAACAATCCAATGGAGATCACTGTCTCATACAGCAGCACAGCACAGGCACATCTTTGTGCACTCCTCTAAAGGTTTATTGGCTAATCCCCAAAGGTAAAGTCTTTGCAGCAGCAATGTTCATGTAAACTTTGCTTTTAGATACACATATATGTTCTTTCTATATATACACATGTATATATATATCTTTATATATATATTTTCCCCTCTATAGTCTCGTATTGAGGGGAGCGAAACAGCAGTGAGGTATCACAAATCCCTCGCTTTGCAGCCAGCAGGTGTGGTGGAGCTCGTTACCTTCTCAGGCTACACTGGGCCTCGTGCAACAAGCTGTCAAAATCCATCGAGTCATATTTGCTTTTAGTTGAAGTCGGATCAAAGTCTTCAGAATGAGAGTCTGAAAGGAGCAGGAGACAAAATCAGACATCGAAGCTGTACAAGGAAGACAGCCTCACAAGCTTGCAACTATTTTACAAACAAGTTATTAAATCTTGTCAAGTTATTAAAAAGTCAAAGCTCATGACATTTGCTTTGCTTTGTTCCCCTCTGGAATTGATGTAATCTTATTCTATTTAAAAAAAAAAAAAAAAAAAAAAAAAAGAATTCCTTATCTGCAGCTCACATACTTACACTCCATTAAAAAGTAATTAAACTTAGAAATAAAGCTAATCATTTAAAAATAAATCAAAGCCAGTGGGGAAAATATGAAAAGCATATATTTTAATGTGTAGCTGTGACAGTAAACATGGCAGCCACAAAATTCCCTCTCTAAATAAACAGCAGTGAAGCTGGGCCGTGTGAGAAATGGGAATGACCATGGCAAGCAGGACGCCAGTTGTGATCTAATACTATGGCTAAACGGAGGACTATGTCACGTCATGCACCTTGAAGGAAGACAAATGCCCCTATGCTCTACTTAGAATTAATGGACAGGTTCTTAAACAAAAAGGTGGAAAGAGGTATTTCATTGGGGTTATTTTATTCATTTTCCCTCACCCCTTGAAGGTATGAATGCTGTTGTAAGTAAAAATCTCTGAGACAAAATGGAGGTCTCACATCCGTGTGCTCCGGCATATATGCAGTCACCTAAACACAAGATAACAGATGCCGTCCAAGTTGCTTTTAGAGGATGCATTACAACCCCCATCTAAATACCTTTGGCCTTACTCTCAGCCTCTGAAATACACTTTAATGTTCCCATTATTTGAAGGTAAGTGCACTTGTTCTCTTCCATTGACCTGCATGGCCATCAGTGACACCGAGACAAATGCCTTCCAAATGCGTCCTCCCGCATCGCGTGTCTCTGAACTCACATTTTGCAGAAAATAAATGTGAAGTGGAAAATCGACTAACTATTAAAGCCACCAGCAGAGCTGCCCCTCCCCCACGATCCTCACTTTAACGGAAGCAAATGATCTTCCATTTGTCTTTAATGACCAGCATTCTGCATTGTCTTTAGGATAACACGATCCTTTTTCCATCTAACGAAATAAAAAACAAGCAAAAATATTCTTTCTTCGTGGAGAGAAATATTACTTCACACTCCACCTTTCTAGGCACTGTGATCTGAGGAGGGCTTTAAATTATTGCCTGAAGAAGTCACATTATCTGCTGGACAGATGGATGAGATGTCCAAGATTTTCAATAGCCAAGATGACTGAGTGTCACAGACAGGAGACATTGTATAACACATGCTCTTAAATCTAAGACCTTCCCATTTAACATTGTATTGGATTTACGAAAATTCAGGGCAGAAGCGAGACAAGAAATGCTTCTAGTATATAAAAGACCAAAAATGGAACAGAAAATGGACAAGGAGTATGAACAAAATGTAAAGAAATGGGGATAAATTTAATTAAATCAGACTTTCTAAGTCACACACACTCCCTAGGTCTCTCTCTCTCTCTCTCTCTCTCTCTCTCTCAGCCCTACATTCAACTTAGTGTCAATCCTGATCTTGCCTTTGTTGGTTGTCCCAGCAGCTGGCAGAAGACAGACTTCTGCTGTGGAAGTGAGCTGATCGGACTTGACCTTGCCTTCTTCAACTTTCCCTCCATTTCTACACCCCTTTTTTCTTCAACCACACAGTGAGCCAAAGCATGAAATATACACGCTTGATGTACGGCATCAATATACCTCAGGGAGCTTTAAAGCCACCAAACCACCTCGATGCGGATTTTCTTCTATGCTGAATACTTTACTGCACATCATCACTGCTATACTTCTGGTAACTGTGTATACAACTGTATACATCTTAAAAACACTACTGTAGTGAACAGACATGCAGAGTCACGGTTCAGTCCCCGGTTCCAAATGAGAGTGCCTGCTGTCCTCAATATATCCACTGACTCTGATGTTAAGGCATCTCTCAACTTATTTGTTTTCAGGCTTTTCTTTTGTGTAGTGAAAAGCTGCCCTTTGTCAATGCTGAAGCCAAGCAGGCATACTTACCCAGGTCTGTGTAATTGGATTTGCAGAACTGCTTTTGTCCACCGAAGCAGAGCTTGAACTGAGGCTCGTTCGGCCTGCGCAAGGTGTGTCCATTCTCAAGGGCAGCGAAGGCATCACAAGTGTAGCGGTAGGTGATAAAGCCAAAATTGTCCCTGGGATTGGGAACAGAAAATGTAGCATGAAGTACATAGAAGACATCAGCTAGAGGCACTACGACACACTACATAAATGCAAAACAAATTATCAATACAATTGAGACATTGCATTTTTTTTCTGGTTTTTGATGTCCAAGGAGTATTGTCCTATTTCTATTCAAGCCAGTCTATTTTTGTCTAATATAGCTCAGTTTTTAATTCAGCAGTGGGATTTATGCTTGTCCTCTAATTCAACTGCCAGTGGGAACAAATATATAATTAAAATATTTTTTAGACTAAAATAGACTTAATTGACCCCTTTTGTCACCTAGCAAACAGTGTGCACTAAAAGTGGAACAAAAATATCAATGAAAACATCATAAGACATAAGATATGAGTCCTGATTAACAAACTGCCAGCAAAACAGTAATACCATAAGAGTATCATCTTTAGTATGGCACTTTAACGACAAATCAGCAGCTTTCAAGGTTTGAAACTGTTATTAACACACATACATTTGCTTAAAGTCTTACCCATTATGTCTCAAGTTGATGGCACACTCCTCGATCTCGCCAAAAACTTCAAAGCGCCGCTTGAGTTCGGAGCGTGTGCTGTCAGCCCGGAGACGTCCGACGTACAAAACCCGCCTCTCCTCCTGGTCATTAAAGGCAAGACAAAGACAGGGATTAAAGAAAGTATAGCGACTCTGTCTTTTCTCACTTTCTGCCCTTAACTTTTACTCCATGACTGCAATTAACATTAAACACTGTGGGAAAGCCAAGAACAGCACAAGGAGAGAGGCTGAATGACTCAACACTGCCTTTTCCTTGCTCTTTCATCTTATATGCGTATGCAGTACTGCTAATTCCTTTTCCCTAATCTGATGTGTGAGTTAGTGGGAGCTTTGAACAGCCCTCTCATGTACAATGTTCCGGTTCATAACAACTAAGGATTGACCCTTGATGCTTTATTAGAAGATTATAACCTTTCAGTCTAAAAAGTACAGTGCTGCTATGACTCCTTTAAGAAATAATGATGGTTGGGTCATTTCACTGCATTAGAACTATTTGTTAGGGAACAAAATAAGTAACTGCCCTCATGTTAAATCTGCTCTCCATCATGCTAAACACACAGGTGATCATCTCCATAGTTCTGTATTTACATATTAGCTTACAATGGTAAAGAATTAGCTGAAACAAACCAGATTCATTCTTTTTTACTTTCTTGTAGACTTTCATCAATAGTAATGCCACAATGCAAAAAATGATAACTAAGCACGTATAAATATATAATTCTGTTATGGCGACGTGGAGGCCTTTTTTTATATTAGTGAAATTATATGTATGCACTAAATATATACATACGGTCACTTTCATTTTCATACCATAACTTGCACATGTAAATGAATTGCCTGACCATAAAGTAAGAGTTGACCCCAGTACTTCAGTGTTCTGTTATTTGATTAGACAAAGACATTACAAATGAACCAGAATTGTTTCCAATTCCTCTCCTAGCCCCTCCTCCACACCAGCACATTACTGTACCAGATAAAATTGTTTGCTGAATTGGTGGTTTAGTTGCTGACAGCTGATAAATGCAGCAAGGTTTTAAAGATGACACCTTGAGGCTGATGATTCGTATAAATCTCTCACATCCCCTGGCCCCCCCAAATCTTTCCTGACAGCTCGGTTCACGCTACCCATAATTGTCTTTCTGCCACCAAGGCAGGAGAAAAAGGCAAACGTTGAGACCAAGCCTCACGTGCATCACTTGATGTGTGAATTTGTCAGTAAAGGGCAGAACCAAGCTAGAAACTTGTCTCATTTCACAAACTGGTCAGGCATAAAAAATCGAAAGAATTGTGTTTAAGGGAATTCTATTTAAAACAGATAACTTCCCTAAATCCAAATGTGTTGACTTGGATTTCCATAGCGTTGATTTCTTTCTTTTTTTAACACAATTATTTTCGCCCCCACTGCCTAGTCGATAACATTTAGCCTGTGGTGTGATTAATAGCATCTGACACCATTCAGAGACTTCACAAAGATGTTAAAAATACACAATTGGGGAATAAAGAGGAAATGTGTGTAGCCTGTATGATTCAGAGTTCTAGCTTTGCATGAACCCCCTTACTGGGAGACAGCAGGGAGAAGGATGTGAGCTCAGAGCAGAGTGTAGTCAAAGCAGGGAGGCTGAAACAGTTAGAATTACTTTAAGAATGCATGAATGTGAGAATGGAAAAGAAGAACGAAAAAAAAAAAAACACACACAAACGCTATTACTACTAGTAGTAATAATGATAGTAGTAATAATAAAACTATAATAAAATCTAATAATAAAATGTATTGAGTTCACTTACTATTGCTCTCTTTCGTTGTTTCTCCCTCTGTTCTGCCCTCTCTACCTCGCGTTTTTCATAGTCCCGCTGGTACTCCTCCCTCTGCAGCTGTTCATGCTGGTATTCTTCATAGCTGTCATACCTATGTGAAAAAAAAAAACCCACAAATTTCGTCACAAATGCAATCATGCGCCTATATTTTATAGCATTAGATCCCTTGAGTGGTGTCTAGAAATGGCTAGAGCACAAAGGACTAAGTTCCATTTTTTTTCCTGAGAGAAGATGACAAACAAATGCATTAATAAGATGTCTTCTCACAGCGCAAAAGGTTACGGCTCTCAAAGGAGGGACTCTTGAGGGAACATGTCAGGAATCGAGCAGCTGCTTCTGTCAGCACAACTTCACATGCCATTACTTTCTGCTTAGTTTGAGCTTTGTGTCAAATAGTGGAACTTTTTGATCTGCAAATGGCTGACTCCCTTTGCAAAAAAAGAAATCAAAATCTTTACAACAAGGTAGCAATAGAAAAAAAAAGGAAGATATTTACCTGGGCCTCTGAGCGAGACCAGAGTGAGAGTCAGACTGAGGACTTCTAATAGTCCTGGATTTGAAAGTGCTCTTATCAACAGTATGATGAGACCTGCAATCAGACGAGCAGAAACATTATGGCTTTTAAATGTAAAACGAATAGCTTAGTTATCATAGTATATTTTAAAAGCAATTTTCTATAAATTACCTGACATGTACTGAAAATTGCTTCCCTGTCATAGATTATAACAGTTAAATGAAATCCACTAATGGGCCTGAAATACAGACGATCCATCTTAGGACACTTTTCATCAAAAATAAACTGCCATATCACTAATGCTTGTGAAAATGTGACTGCTTACTATGTAGTCAGACGTGTCATTCTACAATCCAGGGAAGCATGAACAAAGTGGCATTTGTGAAGAATTGTCTTATTCCATTAAAACCAAAAGGAATCAAAAAATTACCACTCATATTTGCAATGAATACGATTCTCGTGCAAGTTTAAAAAAACACACACAAAAAATGCCAATTTTTCATTGTGTTGCATTGCAATGTATTGGTATGTTCAAAACTATATGAAAAAGTCCCTCTTGGAAAGGTAAAAATGAATTCAGTAAGGTTATTTAATATGAATCTCATAATAATGCAGCCCATAAGTGTAAATAATTTTGTCTATTTTGTAATGAATCTTAGTGACTTCCTGATGTACCGCATCATGTCTGCACTAAATCCATGCCACCAATCATACTGTGAGACTCAAGCTCTCCCTGTGACATCCTAGAGAAGAGGTGCTCTTTGCTGAGCTATGTACAATTGCAATCAGAGCACTGTAGAGATTATGATAATCCTAACAGTTTCTTACCAAGAGGGGGAGCAGTTATCTGGGGATTGGGAACAGGAGTAAGGAGACCTGGAGAGGGATCTGTATCTGTGGCGGGAGGAAGACCTGGAGCGGGATCTAGAGCGTGACCCAGACTGCACGTTGTAGAAGTGCAGTGGCGAAAGCAGAGTTGAGGGTGGTGAGACCGAGCTTTGGGAAGGCAAGCTGCTGGATGGGGAACAGGGCGGTGAGCCTTCAAAGAGCATCTCCAGTGGAGTCCCTTCCCAAGAGCAAAAAAGACGCTCACGGCCCACTTCTAGGTCCTCAAAGTCAGGCAGGCCCGTGTCCATGTAGGCCTCAAAAGGGTAATAGTTCTCATCCCCAGAGTCACTTTCATCTAGTGGCTGGAACTCACTCTGCTCAGTCTCACTAAAAAAGGCTTGCTGGGGGTTACCAAAGTGCTTATTTAGCTCTTCCCGTATCTCCTGGTCTCGCAGCAGCTTCCTGCCAGCAGAGATGCACTCTTTAGAAGTTTTGGCACCCAGTGCAGGACCGTTGTCCTGCCCCTGAGCTTCCTTGTCTGGACAAGCATCCTGAACCATGGGGGAAAGACCCTGCAGCTGCCTTGCCAGAGAGGAAGATAAGGGACTGGTGGAAGACAAAGAGGATGTGAGATTAGAGAAGGCTGGCATGGTTGAGTCTTTAGGTTCCACATGCCGGCCCTCTACAGGCCCAGTGATTGTGGCAGCCGATGTGCCATTGTCTCGTTTTGTGCTTGAGGCCTGGCAATAATCATGATCACCAAACACACGGGGCGTAGGCCGCTTGCCCCGGCACTCTTCTAAGTTTCCCAGAGGCAGGGCAGAGGATGCCTTGCTCAGCTGGGCATAAAGCTCAGACTTCTCATGGGCCATCCTGCTGGAGCTACTGAATGGAAGAGAGCTAGGGCTTCCATTGCTCAGCTTGGCCTTCTTGTTCATCAGGGCTGAAGAAGCTGAAGACAGCTTGGTTTTGAGTGATACTTTGAAAAGGTTCTCTTGACTGGCTTTATGAGGAGGTGTGGTAGGTGGTGTCAGACCTGTGCAGAAGAAAAGAGATTACCTGAAAAAGTGAGCAATTAATTAAACCATAGGTGACACCACAAACGAGCAGAAATCACTACAGATTTTGGACAAACCTCTTTTTTAAAAAAAAAAAAAAACAAGAAAAAAATAAATGTGTAATAAAAGTTTCTGTTTAATAGAAACTTTTTGTGCAAGTTTGCTATGAATCATCTTATAATATCTACATTCTCAAGGAACTTGTTGATGGCTCATTCTGGTATCTATATAAACAGTGTGCCTTTGAATTTGGACTCGGAGCTTGGTGGATTGTGGGGAATATATTATCATTCGCCTTGGCTCTGCTACCTCACTCCCTCATGGCAGTCCCAACAGATTTATGTGGCAGCAGATGGCAGTTATATGAGAAATCCTGAGATGTGCCATTTTACGACATTGTTAATGCACTTGCACAAACAACTGAACCCTCTCTATACTCCCTCTTGTCTTTTCTGTCTGGAAAAGATCTAGATATGTGTTTGATATATGTTCAGTAGTTTATATTTGACACTGCAGGCATCACTTATTTACATGGGGCAGCTTTCTGGATTTGTAATTTGTAATCTAGGTATGATCATTATGTGGTTGAGGTCAATTTGAGACCTGACAATAATATGAGGAATGCCTTACTCTTTCCTTTCCTTTTCCTCTCACTCTTTCCTTTCCTTTCACTTCATGTGTGAGTGAAACACCATCATGGCCAAATAATGTGTAAAGAATAGTATGTTAAGGTTTTTTATTGCCTTTGGAATGAGTTTGAAATGAATATATCCTGGTCAGTCAGTGATGGATGTAACATTAAGAATCATACCACTGTGGCTTTTGCTTTTCTGGTACAATGTGCACACACGTCTCTGGATGAATTATTACCTATAACTGACATAACTGATCCTCATGATAATCTAAAAAGCCATGCAAGAAGTAACACACTGACTGTTCTGGGTGCTATAGATACTATAATTAAGGCACCAGCAGCCCACAGTAAATCTATTAGAGATGAGGGGATTAGGGAGCAGTATTAAAACTCCTACTCTTAAACATACTCTGCAGGTGTTTGGCTAAATCTCCGGCAGAAACTGTCACTGCTACAGAACTTCAGGAAGTCAATGTGCTGATTTTTGCTGGCTAGATGAACATTTAGTTTGACTAAAACATCTCTGCAAGACATGCTTATAACTTATTAAATATTATCCGGCTGATGTAGCAATTATTCTCCACATTTCTCTGCATTATCTCAGCATGGAGAGCTCAAGGTAGGACTTGGGTATGTGCAACAGGATAGAACTAATCTTTAAGTGGAAAGAAGTGGATTGTAGTTCTTGCCTTGATGGCTGCTTTAATCTAATATCTACTCACAAATCTGGGTTGTGCTAGATGGAGACGAGTGTGAGAATGTATGCAGTATATCACTATTTGCCTCAGGCTAAAAGAAACACCTATCTGTGATAAACAGAGACAAAACGTAACAGTTCCTGATGATTTCTTTTAGGAGACCAAAGTGTAACCTATATTTTTATGCTTAACCTCTTGAGACCCGAATGTCCTCATATGAGGACATAACATTTTCTCACACTTCATTGTCTATATATATTTATTGTACCAACCTTATATGAGGACTGTTCCGTATAATTCTTTTGCCAAACTGCTTCCTTGAAAACACTGATTAAATTTATAGTTATCAGCTATGAATTAAGAGAAACAGTAGTAGAAATTGTAATGTACACAACAGTAGCATACGGGTCTCAGGAGGTTAATGTTATTATGTTAAAAGCAGACAAGTATTGGGTTTCTAAACAAGGTCAAATACAAAGAAACTGAGACAACTATAGATTTCCCAAAACCTTTTGAAAATCCATCTAGCCATCTCAGTCTGTGACAAGTGCCAAATACAAAAGTGTTACCTTGAATCGCATTGGGTAGGTCAAATCTGTGCACATTACTGAGCAGCCATTACTCAATGGTACATGGTAAATGAATATCAAATGGCCCATTCATTCTGACACACTAGGAGAAGAAAAGGGCAGCCATTTTGTTTGTATTGACCATCAGTGATTAATCTCTGCATGGGGGCTACTAGAACAATTACCTGCAAGATTTACGCTGATAGAGAGAGAAAAAGAGAATTGCTGAAGACTTGTGTTTTAGCCTCAATTGACATTCACTTTTACCAACACTCGTTATTAATAAATATATAATGCATAAAAAAATAATCCAGAAAGAATACCAAAAATCCCTATCCACTGACCGCATTTTGACAAAAGGCTCGAGTCCAAACAATACTGGGCACAACTGTGAAAATTGTGGGAGTGTCTAATATAATGACCGTACAATATAACAATAGAAAAGAAAGAAAACAATACATGAGATGTCAACAAATCAAAGCAGGTTTTGCTTCAATTTGGCAGGTTATAAGGAAAGCGACAGTCTATCAATTGCTGTAGGATACTAAAGGATATTATGAAGAAAGTTTCCTTAGCCTACCTGGGGTTCCAGAGATCTCCACACTCAATGTGCGTTCAATGGTCTTGTTCTCAAATGGAGATCCCTTGTGGTCACTGCAACACATAAAAAAAGGAACAGATATAATGCCAGTAAACAATGCCTTTTAAATGATTGTGTGGTCTTACAAATGAAAATGAAATTTAAAAAATTGCCTCATTGACCTTTTAGATCGCTTTTTTGTTTGGTGTTTAGTTCAGATTGTCTGCGCTATAAGAATGGTGCAAAAACTCTCACTTACTTTGGAGACTCTGGGGTCAAAGGAAGTGGCAAGGTGGTTGGTTTGGCTGTAGAACACAAAGGAGCATGGGTAATTAATTAACTAGGTCACACTGTGCCTAAAAGATATCAGGTCCAAATCTACAAATAAATTTTAGATTTTGATCATTAACACTGAAGACGTGGCTTTCCCATCCCAATAGTAAGTGGCTAGAGATTTTATCCAGCCAAAAATTTAAAAGGAAGCTAACTTGACCCCGTCATTTGTTTGTTTTGTTAATTTTTTTGGTTTTACTGTTCGGTTGTTTGAGGCAAGATGAAATGATGGCATGTGTCCAGACATCCAACCCACGTGAAAGTTCACCCACAACACAGAAAGACAGAAAGCAAAAAATAAATAAATAAATAAATAAATAAATGAAATGAGTTGGAAAGGAAAATGTAGCACACATATATTACAGATGGCAATGGTGAAAACCCAACTGAGGAGTAAAATATTTGGCATGCATTTTAAACCAAAGCAGGAGAAGAAAGAAGAGTCGAGGAAGCATGTGCAGTTGCCTGAGGCTGCGACTGTCTTCGACTGCAGCTAGGGGAATGTCTCTCAATTATATAACTATGTCAAGGCAGCCATGTTTGCCCAAGACTGCACAGAAATTGAGCATCATTTTTTGTCCAATGCTAAATCATGGTCAGCTCCAATTGTGTTTGTGAGAAAAAGCGTTTCTTGAGCACTTACTTTATCTGTAACCCATTTACTATAATGCCCTTTGGAATGAATTATGCAACTGACTGCGTATGTGTATTTCAGGATAAAACTGGTTTGTTAGCATCAGGGTTAGTCTGTAGTCAAACTGGGAAGCAGTTAGGGGAGGAGAGGCAGAAGAGAGACAGAGGGCAGGGATGCAGCAATGATTACCTAACGGTGGTGGAACCTGGTCATCGGGGTGCTTGCAGTCTGCCTGTCTGTGTGGGTTCTGCTCTTGTATGGTGGAGGGAGTGTGCTCTGGAACTAAAGAGTCTTGGAAGAGTGGACTTGGCAAGCCCCCTGGGAATGACAGGGGGCTGCCTAAGAAATCATCATGAACATCCACCCCATTTTGCCCCATTTTAATTTTAGATCGTCCTATATCCTGCTCAAATTGCATTAACAAACATTCTAAATCCATATCAACCAGGGTTGAAAGTTCAAGATCTGATGAGTTAGCTTGTCTAGGTTCCTCGAGGTGTAGAACTGGGCTTACGATCTGATGTCCCTGACTATCTTTCACTATGTGCCCATCCCACCCTTTGTCTCTAGGAGGTGCTTTGAGCGGATCTTGCTTGTCTGTCTGGGACACACTGGGCATTTGTAGGTGGGCCCGATAACGGGCTGGCCTGGGTCTGGAGGTCAGCAGCTGGCTGAGCATGGGATGCTCTTGCTCTTGCCTCCTCTTCCTAATAGTTATAGTGATGTGCCTGTCAGCACGGCTGGCCCCAGCCCAGCCGCCCGCCTCAAGACAACAGCCACAGCTGCCTGCGCGACCCGTCTCTCTAGGCGGGAGAGAGTAAGAGTGCATGTACCTAATGAAGCGGGCGGCAGCCAGGCTGCCTGTGTCAGCACCCTGCAGTGGCCTCCCCTCTTCACTGGAGCAGGCGTGGCTACAGCCACTTCCACAGGATGGCACAACAGGGGTGGACTGCTCCCCATGTGTACAACGCCGCCATTGCCCTGCCCCCTCACCAGCCACACTATATGCCCCTGCTGCCTGGCTCTCACCTCTCTGGGCCTGCACTGCCAGCTGCTGCTGCTGCGTTGACAGGGAGGCAGAGGAGGGCTTCTTCTTTGAGGCAGTAGAGGAGGAACAGGAGGACAAGGAGGAGAAGGAGGAGGTGGATGAAGAAGATGGAGAGGAAGATGACGAACAGGAGGAGGTACCAGGCCCACCCCTGTCCTTGTCGCAGCCTGACCAGGTGCTCTTGGCTTCACTGGCTCTCGTCTGGAAGGCATCATCGCTGGCAGTGAGGTACTTGAGCAATTCAGTGCACGGGCGTCTCACCAGCCGATTTGGCTGGGGGCAGACCCCTCTTTGTTTGCTGTTCCAGGGGTTGTCTGTCTAAGGAGAGAGAGAGAGATACACAGAGAGCACAAGGAGAAAAGAGGGAAAAACAGGAAGTTAGTGTGATACGGTTGTGATTCTGTCTCTGCACACAGCAATATAAGCATATATTGCCCATCATCTTAACTACGAGGTTTTGGAATAGCTCCTGTGAGTTCTGTATGCTGCTAGTAGGGGGAAAACAGTTCAGTGCCCTCTGAGAGTCTGCCATATGCAGGGCTCCATAAACAGAGGAGTCATTAAAGAAAATTAACTCTTGTTGATGAGATATTCTAATTCATTTAAAATATTTTTTGTAAAAACCATTTGCTAAGATTTGCTCGATTCAGAGTTTCTTCAAAATGTATTTCCAAAACCAGTCCATTTACACTGTCTGACAGTAAAAATAGAGGGAAGAAAATATGAACCTATTAAGAAAAAAAGGCAAGAGAAATATGGAAATGGGAACACTTGTAGGATTATAGAAAAGGACTCTGGTGATGGATGTGGCATGTAGATACCTTGGTAACAGCAGGTGTTGGTCGTATCCTGTGGTTGCTGGCTGCATGGTTCTGTGCCTTACTGCCTGGGTATTGATTATAGCTGAGCTGAGAGTTAGGTGGAGCCAAAAGGAGTTTCTTTAGCTGCAAAAAAGCAAAGAAACTGTTAAATAAATACAGAAATACTTTCAAAATAATCCAGCTCATTATATTTGATGTTCTAATACTGATGATAGTTAGTTCCTGTTTGGCCATAATACAATGCATCATAATATACAGTACTGATCCCTAGAAGTTCTTGCAACATGCAAGCTACATGCCTGCTATGAGTAGCTGTTGAATAGGGATGTGACATGGGAGACAGTGGAGGAGAGCACTCATGAGGCATACAGTAACATATGACAAATAAAAAAAAAAAAAAGTGAATCTCTAAGAATTTGTTAGAAACATGGGACTGGTGGCACCAGGCAAGATTCACAGGATCACATAATTTCTCCATTGCCCCAAACATCTTTCAGCTTAATTCTGGAACTCTTTAGATACAAACAAATTTCTGCTCTTAAAAGGAATAATTTTTAGTATGGTCTCTAAGCCCATAATGCCAGGCTTTCTGAAATAATATACAATGAGATGTACAACAGGAACACAGATCCTCCTTAATTTGCTCTTTACTTTGTTCTGCATGGCTTAGTTCTGAACACAGCCGTGGCATTCAGCCTACCAGAGGGTCTGCCTGCTGAGCTCGCACCCGTTTTTGGTCACAGGCTTGCAGCATCTCCTTATCTGGTGTATGTGAAGGCCAGGCAGGGGAGAGTGAGAGAAGTACAGAGTATGCCAAACATGAGGAAGAAAGAACAAGAAGGCTGGACATGGTTTGTGCTAGGAGGGGATTATAAAGCAGGCAGAAGAAGAGGGAAGTGGATGCCTTACCAAGGAGGGCTCCTCTGGCTCTGGGGTGCGTGGTGAGCCATCGGGGGTGGAGGGACAGCTCTGATCGCTGGCGTTGGTCACGTCCCCATCTGCCAGGGCTTCAAAAGAAGGCAATCCGTCCTCGTCCACAGGGATACTGTCCAGGGTTTCTGTGAGCACTGCCAGCAAGTTGGCCTCATTTTCTTCATCTATCTTCTTAGAAAGTGGCAAAGGAAAGGGGCGAGAAAAAAGAACAGAAGGAGAAAATAGAACAGTTTAGTTTGGAAAAGTCGATTTCTGCCTCGCTTTGTGCTCGCATGACCACAGGAGGGAGGGGTGCTACTCTGCTGTTGTTAGTAGAATACGGAGAGCTCGTTTTTTTTTTCTGCAGTGTTATATGGAAAAATGGGTGCACCGAAATTTCTTTCAACTACAAATTGCTTTATCCACATGAGTCAGTGCTGTCAGTCATACATTAAGCATGCAGCTTACTGGACCAAAATAATATCTCCCAAAAGAAACCTATTAACTGGGCTGACACACAGCAACTACCCAGGGAAAGAGAAGGAGAGGGAGGGGGAACAATGGAAGGAAACTTGAAGTTGCTTTAGTTCTTAACTCTGTCTCCACAGAAGGGAGCTGATTCGAGCTGAACAATCCATAGAATTTGGGATAATCCACTAATGCTAAATGAATGTGATATTTTTAAGCAATGCTAGCAAAGTAACAATATAGATGACTCGGTGCCAAAAAACTCCAAAAGTGAAGAAGAAAAAAAAAGGTCAATTATGTGAAATACAGCAAATGCGTGCTGCTGAGTCAATTTCCTCAAGAAGTGGTCATGGTAACATGGGAGGGGCAGTAACTGAGGGTTAACACCAGGGGAGGAGGAGGAGTTGAGACAGGCACCGAAAGTTCCACTGGCAAAACCCAGGGGACTTAACAACCATGGAAGATAAACACCGCAACTGCCATGGGTCACGGTGCATGCATCCCAACAAGAACAAATCTTTTTATATACACTACAGGATTAACATCGCTTGCCGATAACGGGTAAGCCATGTGCAACCATCACCCTATTTGATTCCCTTTTTATTCATAGCTGAATAGATTACTATGCCAGCATGACACTATCCTCATGGGAACATCTTCTGAAAAATCAAAACAGAGGCTGTTTTACTTATTGCTCCCTATTTAGATGACGCCAGGAGTTGATAGCAGTAGAATTTGATGAACTACTGACAGGCACGTCTTTGATACAAAGTGCAGTTCACTGTGAAGATAGCACTGTTCTGGCCTTATCCTTTATTCGTTATATAAAATGATGACAAATTTAAGAGATAACCAAACACACAATGGAGCCTCAGAGGTCTGGAGATAAAACTGCTTTGGGGAGAATTGTTGCCTGTGAATTAACCAGGTGTTTGATTTCTATCGGTTCTAAAAATGTGGCTTATTTAGTACCGTCTATCCATCATCAATAGTTCATAGCATATCGATTCATTCAGAAAACCTTTAGGATTATTTCAAATATTGCATGGTTTTTAGTTTAGATTTGGTTCAAAGTTTCCAACCTGTTATCCAGTTGAGTTATAAAAGAAATGAGAATCTTTGTGTTAAGACAAGGAACTTGATCTGGGAGATCCAGGTCATACTTTGCCATATTCTTCTTCAGGTATCACAAATCCAGGCACCCTGAGGCTTAGGAATAACACTGAAAGTGTCTGATTCTACAGACAGAAAATATAATTAAATGTTGGCAGAGGTGTACTATCTAGACTGATGAAAATTAGCATGAAAACAGTTAGCTCAAAGCTGTGTCCTGTATTGCAGGTAAGATTATGTCTATGAAGTGGTAACAAGGGACACAATGTCATCTTGTACTGTTATTCTATTACTCGCTGCTCATGAGAAGCAGTCTTTATTTGTCATATATATACACATTATAGCGCAGTGAAATTATTTTCTTTGCGTGTCTTAGGTTAGAAGGTCAGGGTCAGGACATACTGTAGGGTCAGCTATGATACAGCAGCCCTGGAGAGGAGAGGGTTATGGGCCTCGCTCAAGAGCTCTTAGTTGCAGGTTGATGGTGCTGCTTGAACCCCCAACCTTCTAATCAATAATCCACAGCCTCAACCATTTGAATCAATTCTGCGTCTTGTCACTATCACTGTTCTCAGCAGCTTTCATTCAGAGAGCTATAATGGACAGAAAAAAATGAAACAATGATCTAATATCAGGTGCTGGTGCTTGAATAAAGAATAACTTGCAGTAACCGTATATACTTCAATCGATCCCCCAATGAGGATGTTGGGAGGGAAGAAAATGTAAGAAAAAATTGCTTTCCTATTGTTTTTAATAACCTTCACTAAATTAAAAAGATCTAAGCAATTCTAGGCTAAATGTAATCACAATATATTAACCTGCTCCAATTCTAAAGGGTGTGACTCATGGCAGTTTTACTCCAAATGCTTCAATTAGCCATAAAAGACGCTGGCAAGCGGCAGGCACTTTCACTCTATCTCCACTTCCTCCCTGTGCCTTTGCCTCAGAGGCGAGGCAGCGCTTATGAGACGTTCATTATCAGGTGAGCCCTTTTGTTATCAGACAGGCTGTCTTTGAAATCGTCCTTGCTTTAACTCTTTTATTGAGTTCCACCCGAGCCATTGTGTGTGCCAAGATACAATTCATGCCACTGATAATAGGCTATGTTTTTTTCGCTCTCCTAAATAAGCCCCTGCACCCTGAGACAAACAGAGAAAATTTAAGCAAGCTGTCATGGTAAGCCGTACTCACATTTGTATTACGCATGTCTGCAGCCACACACATGGTGGATTGAAAAGGTAATACAATTTAGGTGAATTACTCAAGAGTTTTACAACCAAAACCCTTTGCTGTGGCTTTACAGAAGAATACAAATGATTATAGGTTTTCACAAGAGATATGTCTTATCTCTAATGGACTTTATCTCCTTCTTTCTCTTTCTTTCTTCTTTCCCTCCCTCTCTCTCTCTTTCTCTCTCTCTCTCTCTCTCTCTCTCTCTCTCTCTCACACACACACACTCACACACACTCACACACACACACACAAATATCCAAAGCACAGGTGAGGTTAACTAAGTTGACACAGCAGCTAATCACAAGCAGAAATATTCGTGTGTGTAAAGGGAATTGAGTCACAGTGTTTCAGAACCTCTAAGAAAGTACATTACATCTGATAAACAAATAATTTCATTCTGTGTTATTAGCCTGCCCCCTGATTTCACAGCAAATAAATCAAAGTCATTGAAAGCAATATGTGAATTGCTCACAGAAGAGTGCCTGGTCATAGCACCATCACTTAAGCAGCGCTTGCGTGGGAGACTAGGAGAGATTCACAGAGAAGAAAATCTGATATTCATACGTAGCATATATATATATTATATATATATATATACATACACACACATCGACTAACTGCAAGCGGAACACGATCTAGAATGAAGAGTGAAGCCTGGTCATTTTATTTAATCTGTCACATTCTAATGCGTCTAGCAGATAATGTCACAGCACGTACAACAAAATGGCATAGCATTCATCTGTCAACTGCAAAAATAGGATTCGGCCAGTGGAATCACTAGCACTATTTCAGACCTCATTTCCCCTGCAAATGATCCTGCAAGCTGGCCACTGATGCATGCAAGCTCCAGAGGCAATGATCACGACAGGCTATCTCATGGATTAACTTTTCATAACGCTCAAAGCATTAAAAGCCCAACCCCTCCACTCCTTTTGCTGGACATGAACTCTAACGTGATTCTCTTTTAGCCCGAAAAAACACATTGAACTGAAATCAGCACGGAACAGATTTCTCCTTCTAATAAACTTAAAAGCAAAGACATGCCCAGCAGTGAGCAGTGAAGTAATTCTCACCAGTCAAACATATTGATGAGTAGCCCGATTGCTTATTGGGCCACTCCATTAGTGTCAATAGCGCTTTTAAGAAGCACGTTCACATCAGGGGTGTCGATTTACCGGCTCCTCTCACTAAATAGCAATACGAAGATAAGACACTATAAACACATTCTAATTTCACATATGCAGCCTATGTGTGTTTGTGTGTGAGTGTTTGTGTATGTGTGTGTGTGTGTGTGTGTGTGTGTGTGTGTGTGTGTGTGTGTGTGTGTGTAAGACAGCCACACTCATCCGCCCACCTTCTCTGACAACTAGTGATCTCCTGTGACAAGAATACACAACATACACAACATACTCTAGCCTCATGCCCTCAATTACAAACACAGGAAAGAAAGGAGAGAGGGACAGGATGGACAAAGAGAAAGAGAGAGAAAGAGAGAGAGAGAGAGAGAGAGAGAGAGAGAGAGAGAGAGAGAGAGAGAGAGAGAGAGAGAGAGAGAGAGAGAGAGAGCGAGAGAGAGAGAGAGAGAGAGAGAGAGAGAGAGAGCAAACAAAAACCCGACAGCAAAGTTAAAATGACAAATAGATAAATAGACTTAAGCAGCATCTTATTCCTCTGTGTATCTTTAATGTTCTAATAAAGTGTAATATTTGAGAATTTAGACATACTGCTACTCTGATTTTCTAGTCTGATACATAGCACAAGAAAAGCTTTTGTTTATCTTAGGATCTGCAACTAAAATCAACCAACAGAGAAAGAAAATGCTGTTGTCTGTCTACACTGTTTGTCTTAATCATTCATTTCACGTCTGATAAGAATATACTGCTTTTTCAAAAAGTGTCCACCAAACAACTCTATATAATATAAAGGACCAAAGTGTAGCCCATACTGTACGTCAATAAAGAAAGTAGCGACTTAAATAATTAACAACTTTCCTGATTTGAAAACAACCTAATGGAGACCAGCTTGACTTTGAAAATCTTAGAAGTCAAAGCCTTAACGATATGAACCACTGTACCTAAGAGTATTAATGCACTTTTAAGGGCAAAGCCTGCTTACATCGAAGATGGATTTGATTTAGTTTATTACTCTTTATAGAACTTTTTTATCATTATACTGGACAGTCAACATACATTTCATTTTTTTGATTGTATTTTTGTTGATCTTTTTTTATTTTGGTACATTTTGTACTAGTAAATTCTTTTGTCCTTCACTGACACCTTATCATTTCTCACTGCCTTTTTTTTTTATTATTATTATTATTATCATTATGATTTTTGTTTTTAATTCTTCTTTCCTTTCTATCTTGATGACTTGGCAATATTGTATCCTAGCAAACGTGAATAAAGTACTATGAAATTAAAAAATGAATGTATTTCTTCACGTGCCTTTTGCACAATATACAGTAGCCATGAATATGGTATCTAGGCTACGTGTGTGCTGGGTTGAAATGTTAAATGTTAACGGTATATTAATTGTTTATCAACAATACCTGAAAAAATATATTGAAACTGCAAATCCTGACAAATGTCCCTTCTCTAGAAATATCGGTTTGCTTCACAAACAGGACGATTTCTCAACTTACGTTGAAATTTGGCTAATTTCCACTTTTAACCTTTTCAAACACACTAGTATTTCATACCTGACATTAGTCGAAGGATATTATTTCACACTTAAAAATAGTCCCTGGCTCCTAAACTTTACATTTTTCTGAGCTAGATTGTATCTAAATAACTGCAAGGTAGTTAATGAACTAGTAATGAACTAGTTATTAAAACTGACCCTAAAACATGAAATAGAACGGCGACCTATCGTCTTGTGCTTTTCTTCAGAATTGGTATTATTGGGATGTGATTTATGGTAAAGAAGATAAATAGGGTGTATGCATACATATAGCCCTGACTACACCAGCGGTTTGTATGTATACAACATGTTTGTGCATGTGTCCTTGTTATGATTGCATCGTTACCCTCCGGCTCTTTCTCTGACCTTTCGGATACTGGCATGCTCATCAGCAGCAGTGAAGCATGGCAGCCAGTCATTTATCACTGATATCAGCAGGAGAGGACACACCATCCCAAGCAGCACGCTAAGCAGGCTAAAGAAGCAAACCTCTCCACGGCATGCCTACATCCACTCTGCTTGAGTCTGTGTGTTTGTGTATATGTGTGTGTGTGTGTGTGTGTGTGTGTGTGTGTATACGGTGTTACATTCTCCATATCACAAGCCTATGGTAATTGAAACCACAGAATCTTTGTGGAAATGCAGTCAATTTGATTCAGCCGCAGAAGGTCACGCTATTCAATTTACACTCAATGCTGAGTACAGTAGCCAGCAAAACACCTGAAAGCAAATGATTTTATCAGAGTTGGCTGCTAGTCCCCTCACCCACTGCACAAAAGTGAAATAAATTACAAAATAAATGTGTTATCTTGATCTCTATCTTGATCTCGCTCTCTCTCTCATGTTGAGCCCCAGGTGTTGTTGAAGGTAGTTTTGTCAGATTTTGCCATTGGATTATTCTTGTGTTTTATCCTCTAAGCATACTGCAGGTGTGTGTATGTATGTGTGTGTGTGTGTGTCTGTGTGTGTGTGTGTGTGTGTGTGTATTAACCCCTTAAAGTCTGGCTCATTAGTTTGTTATTCATCTTAACGCATATTATTCATTAACAATTATGAATTATTCAGTAACTACAATGAAATGAATATGAGGATGTACAAGTTAAGAGAGTCAGTGAGGTTATAAAATGAAACACAACAAGCTTCAGAGGAATTCTCAGATTGGTTAAAATGAGGGCAAATATCGGGGCTTTCAGCCTCAGAGAAATGAGGAACGGATTTGACTGTTATGTGGATATGGGAATAGAGAATCACCTCCTAAACTTTAGTAGTCTCAGTGACAAGGATAAACCTCTCTAACAGATGTGCACACTTCATTAGCCAATCTATCAACAGTGACTCCATTAGGACTAGATGATGGTTTACTACATATGGACAATTAATCTTATATTAAGATAGTTTGGGGGCTATACGCTTTCACAGCCAGACCCTGCATACATTAAAGAATAAATTTTAAAGCATTTGTGTAGATTTAAGCCCCGAAGTGTCTTCTGAGTGTCCACAAAATACTTTACGTTCGTGACACTTACAATCCAGCAAACTAAAATGACATCGTGTTTTCGTGTCCTTTTGCAATTCTGCTCTAAAGGACTATGATTTAAAATGTCATTCGTGGAATCCAGAGGGCCAAACTCTTTCTTACTGAAGGGTGAACTATTAAATAATCCAGGAAGCATTTGGGTTGCATCTCTCTGCCTTTCCCTGTCTCTGTCAGGCAAGCCAGACACCCAAAGCTTATTGGCTTAGCATTTCCGGCCATGTTCGAGAGAGACAGGGCTCGAAGGGCTCTTAGAAGAGATTACCCACGCTGTCTAAAAATAGCCAAACTGGATTGCCCATACTGCTTTCAGTGTAGCTAATGTGCTAACGTAACCCCCAGTATTCAGGAAGTCGTTGTAAATGTGACTGTATGAAGCCAATGCAAAATTCAGGAAATACATAAATAACCATTTACAGACATGTTTAATCTAATCTGGTTTCTGGGTTTTCTGATTTCACTCAGCATAGCTAAGGACAGAAGTGTATAAAAAGGGTGATGTGAAATCATAACAGCTTTAGTTACCCCATAAAACGACAAGATAGACTGTTCTCCATGTCATGTACAGCTCTGTGCTTGAATGGACGTGCCAGGGACACAGGGTCATGTATGTGACTTCACCTTGCTTTAGTCCTGACCTTAAATATTATAGCAGTCAGCTGATACTTTCACCATTCAGCAAGTTCAGTACAGTTTGTCCCTGGGAGACAGCAGGCAAAGCTTTTTATAAGCTGAAATGCCAAGGAGGTAAAGCATGTGCTGCAACACGGGCATGATAGTGAAGGAAGGATGCCATACAGACACATTAACACCATCACCTGCTCGGAACAGCTCCAGCTTACAGAATATTGTCACCACCACATAACTCCTTGTGGTTATCAAAATTTACACACTTCCTTACACACACAAATACATGCAGAGACACACACACACACATACACCGCACACACTTCTCTCTGTCCTCTCCAGCAGTGTTAACTTGAAGAGAGCATCGGGTACTGGGTGCAGGGCTCAGCTGTGGCTCCTGAGCCGAAAGTAAAACCTGAATCAGGCTTCAGTTACATTCCCAATCACCAGCTCTGCACTTTATGGATTAGAGGCACGAAATAGGACAAAGGCAGTAAAGGCAAGAACAAGATTGAGGAATACAGTGGAAGACAGAACAGATGAGAGAATGTAGAGAGAAACCTAAGAAGAGAAAATAATGTGGAAATAGAAATGCTAGGAAGACAGGAAAAGGAGGGGGAGACGGGTACAGAGCACAGAGAACCAACCAGCTACCACAAGATGTTAACTTGTTCTTATCCAAACATACCCTACAGGGACAATTTTCCAACAACAAGCGAAGCATCTCTTTTCCTTCTTCTCTCTCTGTCATTCTCTCACTCTCTCCTTCCACTCCTTTCCTCTCCTCTCTTCTCCTCCACATGCTTTTCTCCTTCTTTTCTATGCTGAAGTGGTCATGGGTGAGTATATTGGTTCGTGCCAGCTGGAACTCCACTGTCTACAACCCAGCAGTTCAGATTGTCTCAGAGGCTCCAACAGAGACAACAAGATAACTGAGACACACTAAAAATGTGGACTAACACACAATAGACTACAGCCAGACTCATCTGTCTCATGAGATTTAATGTCCATTAGAATAACGGGAGGCTGTTTATGGCTTAATACTATATTACAATTAGTTTCACTAAACGAATAGTAAAGATTAAAACAAGTTCAATAAACAAACAAGCAAAAAAAAAAAAACAGTAAGAACACAATACTGGAGACTTGGTGGATTCAGAGAGAAGAAGATAATCACTCTGCTGTATGAAGATGTTTGTGAATGCAGACAAAATCGCAAGGTTTTTTTTTATGGAAAACTAGTTGAATTTGCAAAAATGCATGCACACGATTCTTCTTTTAGACTCCTACCAGTGAAGCCACATGTCATTACTTCTGTATACTATAATAGCTGTTCTCATGTTCAACACACACATGAATTGAAGAAGTCTTTGTCTGAATGTGTGTTGTGATGATGCAAGCTCTTTCTAATATTGTGGTGATTTCCTGATTTGGTGTTCATTTCTGTGATTGCTGTGGTATCCTAGAGGGACTGGGTGTGGGTGGGAAGGAGGCTGTTCTTCTCCGCACGTCTTCTGTTTGTTCAGGTCTAAAGAATAGAGCAGTTAACACTCTCCTCTGTGTGCATTCAGCTGTCCTGGGACATTACATGAGCAGCAGATTGAGAGGATGCATCAAAAGCCTCCATGTGTTTCAGCCTCTGTAGTCAATACCTATTGTGTTTGGAGCAACTGGTGTAAACTCACTAGCAGGATTAAGCCCCTGTCTTTTAAAGATAAAAGACAAGAATATCAGGTTTCATTTTTGCCATCAATATCAGATTAGATGCTGAAACATTCTTATCTCTCATATCCCTCTCTCTTTTGTTTTTTTTTGTAACACAGCTGAGCTGTGGGTCCAGCAGCGGTGCCTCGGCGGTGTTGGGATTTGAAAGACAGCATTCTGCTAGTAATCCAACATCTTACCCACTGACCTGAGACATTAAAATGACACGTGTTTAATATTTGTTTCGGAGTTTTGTGGAACCACATACAGCAGCACCTGTGCTAGGAGCTGATTTGTTTCTATCCCAGGTTGTCTTTTCCATCCAGCCTGTAGCGCACAGCGTGAATCCCACCTTAGATCTGACCTCCATAAACGCCGCTAGGTTTCAGCCCCATTTGCAGTCACGTATGAGATACAATTGCGTAACACATTGTGCACACAAACAAAGTTATTTACTCTGTCGTCCTTTTTTGCTTCAAAATATTTGGAGGAAAAACTAAGAAGATAGACTAAACACGTGTCGTCCAATCAAAGTGCAGATTACACAAAAGTTTAGCAGATTTTTGTTTTGAATGAAACGGTTGCAAATGTTCTGTTGTATATGATAATCTGAGGTAACACAGCATGAACCCAGTAAAGAATTATAGCCCTAAAACCCAGAACTCACAAATACAGCTGGGTATTTACTTCCTATGCGTCTTTCATTCCTGTTATGTTATTGTTCAGATGTACCGCATTACTCAGTAGCTATTGATAGATATTAGATTTCCGTGTTCCCCCGTCTAACATCACGACGAGCCGGCATCGGGCGAAACTAGCTTAAGGGTGGAAATTGGTGATGACTGAGAGAAAATGAGGTAAAAAATAATCTCAGTAAATGTGCCACTGCATCTGGCAGCAAATGTTTTTACAGAGAAAAACAATTATGTCACAAATTGTGTGCTTAAATTGCACATTCATTACAAATTCATTACAACACAAATGATCAAAGCAGACCTCCTGGCAACAGAGGCTTGGATGTGGGATGTCACAGAGGATGGTGTCAAAAAAACAGAAAAGAACGGTTAGTGGTTACTACAGACACTGCTAAAGAGCGACAACATATCCAGACATTTAACTGTTTGCGTTTGAGTCGACTAACACTGAGCCACTTTCAAATGGATTTGCTTTGAGAAGGAGAGCAAGGATGCAAGCTTGCACGTGTGTGTGTATGTGTGTGTGTGTGTGTGTGTGTGTGTGTGTGTGTCATAGGTGTTCACTTGAGGAAATCATATTATACAGCACAATATGATAATGTGCTCTGCCCGGCTGAACTGCTACAGCTCAAGTTGTGTTGTGCCTTCAAATGCCAGCATAAATTTGCAAATTAAACATGCAAAGCCATCAGCAGTCACTGTTAAAGTGTGCATGTGTGTGTGTGTGTGTGGATATATGCAGAAATATGCTGTAATCAATCTTCCTCTCTTCCATTATTTGAGCTATGATTGAGCAGTCGAGAGTCGATATAATAGATCAACAAAAGACAAGACAAGCAGGAAGTAAATTTGCTACCGTCTGGGTGATTCGGTTTCTTTGCGTGTGATCTGATATTCCGCTGGCTCTACCACTTTAACGACTAATCTGGAGCAGTGCCTAGGCACACAAACATGCACACACACACACACGTTCTCCTTGACAGCAACGTCCTATGAACAGCTGAGTAACAAGTCAAAATGCAGCCTCTTTACATTGTGTACAAGTCACGATGCCACATATTCGCTGGCAGTACATTCGTGTCTGTTTATACACCACCTGCGGAAAGGTCGGGGGAACATACGATTTTATTTTATTTTTTCTTTCGATCAGACTCCACTTAAAAAATGCTTTTCTATTATAGTCAAGACTAGACTTTTTTTTTTTTTTTTTTTTTTTTTTTTTAATGAAAGTGTTCCCAAACTGAGAGTGTGTGTGCCATGTGATGGGTTGGCACGCCGTCCAGGGTGTATCCTGCCTTGATGCCCGATGACGCCTAAGATCCCCGTGACCCGAGGTAGTTCGGATAAGGTGTAGAAAATGAATGAATGAATGAATGAATGTTCCCAAACTTGGCATGCAGAGTAAATCTAGGTAATAAGAGCAGATTGGATGAGCTAATACAGTAGGGCAGTTGCTGGGCAGTCAGTTTGATAAGGTGTCAAGTGGCCTCAATATAAAAGGCTGCTGCAATATCGTGGAGCCCGGCAGTGTTTCATTCTCTGTGCACAATGAACAGACTTCAGCTTGGCTACGGTAGCAGGAGCCACCCAGGAGCCAACACATCAGTCATAAAGTACACCAGGGCACACACTGGGGTAATAATTCAGCTCCTCTGTAGCAATATACAGAGAGAGAGAGACTTCTTGGCCTTGACTTAAATGTCACCACTGCTTTTGGGTCAGAAAGAATGCTTGGCTAACTGTATGTAAGTCTGGAGCTGTACCTAGACTCGGGTATTGTCTAAATGAATTCTAACACAGATGCATTACGATCCCCATTTTGTCTACAATAAAAGAGAATTTTGAAAATCTTTCTTTTTTTTTTTTACATTTGTTATTCATAGAGATGTTCACGAGTGCCGTTCAGAGTGATCCGAAAAGATAGGTGAATTCGACTGATGCCGTTTTGATCAGCGTGAGCAGAGATGTTCACTATTATCTAACCAATGTTTCTGCATTTTCGTAGTCGCTTCCATACGACAGATCTTTGCAAGCTCAGTGTTGGAACTGACTACAGAAAGCTCCTTTTTTTTTGGTCATTTTACTAAGCTAGCTTTGCTGGTGCGCATCTCATCAAACCACATGATTGAAATGGAGGGGCTTTGGTATAGACAGAAAATAATGAAAAATGAAAAGAAATAAAGTAGTAGAAAGACAGAAAGAAGAAAGGAATCGTGTCAGGTTTACAACAGTGTTGGAGAAATGGTTCATACAGCATCGTTCAGCGCGGTCAGATTGCGGGTTCGTCCTTTGTGCTAGTGACTGATAGCGACGCTGACGTACCGCGTACACACGTCAAAGCTCCTCATCAAACGACTCAAACGTAAACAACTCCAACTCCCCTAGGTTAATCATCAAGCTGTCACTGTGTTCAACTACACATGCGTTCCTTTCTGTGAAAATATGATACTTAGTTACTATTCTTTTATACATTAACTATATTTTTGCCTCTAGATAAGAAAAAAGGACGTGCTCTTTGTGTGAACAGATAAGTCGAGATGATAGACGTGGATCCCAAGACTGCTAAATCATTTTAAAATGCAGGATTCTCAGAACAGTAGCCATAAATGTGTACCTGTGAACCTGAAGAATATGCAGTAAAACATAACCTGTATCCTGGCAATAAATATATTACAACATACAGGAGTGTAGAAAATAACTAAAGGTAAGTGGAGATGACAAGGAGAAGCCTCGCTGACACACATCTGCTCTGCACTGAAGCTCAAAGGAAGAAGGCTTCTGACCCACACCTAGGACCATTTTAGCTGCAGAGATGGACCTGATAAGCGGGGGCTGGACCGGCACCAAAGGTCAGAGACCGACACATGGCACCCACACTCACTAGCCAGCCGTGGCCTGCTATCTCTCTCACTCATCTGCCTGCACACAGCCCTACAATAATGAGGCACGATGTAAAAATGTCAGAAAAGATCAAGACATGAAATAAATTATTTCACTGAATCTGCTTCATGCATACGGCCCACAGAGGAACATGGTGAGGAGACTGAGTGTGACTGGGAAAGAATAAAACTGAAAGAGACAGAGAGAGAGAGAGAGAGAGAGAGAGAGAGAGAGAGAGAGAGAGAGAGAGAGAGAGAGAGAGAGAGAGAGAGAGAGAGAGAGAGAGAGAGAGAGAGAGAGAAAGAGAGAGAGAGAGAGAGAGAGAGAGAGAGAGAGAAGAGAGAAAGAGAGAGAGAGAGAGAGAGAGAGAGAGAGAGAGAGAGAGAGAGAGAGAGGGTGAGAGATTGTGTGAGATCAGAAGACTAGGCAGGCCACCCATTAACTACACTGCAGTCACAAGGGTTAAGAAAACATTGCCCGGGGTTTGAATGGGAGCAGGGGGAAGGATGAAAAAGTTCTGCCAAGTCGTTTTACACAAGAGCTGGCCATTTATTAACCTGTCTTGATGTTGCTATTGAGTGCTGTAGCGACCCACACAGGCCAATATTGGTAGTGCACATGCATCAGGGTGGGCAGAAACATCCTGAAAACACTGCTGCAGGGCCTGTTCATCACTGTGTCTCAAACCCTCCTGCACTGTTACACAAGTACGAGTCCCACAGGACCTTAAAAAACAAGCTGCAAGCTGCAAATATTCACAATTTCAATGACATCTAATCTTGTTTCACTGATAATATTATTCTTTGTGAACTGTGATAAAGTGTAAGCACACAAGCAAAAACGATCAGCAGTGCTCACACACACACACACTTCTTAGTCCCTCCATGACCCCTAGATACTGATACTGCGTATCTGGAGATAGCACACACGCAGATATTATTCACCCTCCTACCCTCCAAATCTTTCTGTATTTTTCTTGGAACTTTAGAGGCACCAAAATACACAGTGTCTCCTCCCAGGAGTCCACACCCCCTGTAGATTCACTCCCAGCCGATCATCAATGAGTCTGAGTGCAATGCAAAGAGCATGGCAGCATTATCACTTTTCTCCTGTCTATCTTCATAGATAAGAGTGTAACGAACTAGCCCGTTAGCCCGCGCCTCGGCCGCTTTGTTTTAGCTGCCACGTTTCTTTGCCTCTGGACTTTGCTTTCTGGGTGAGTGATGGAAAAGCTAGAGAATAACAAGCGTAAAGCTTTAACCACCTCCTCCTCTGAAATGACATGACAGCACTGAAATGGGCCAGCCTGGTTTAGACGCTGTCACGTGTGATTTACCAGCTGGGGCTGCTGGAAATGTGATTTCAAGCAGTGTAGAAAAACAGAGGGCTAAAGATAAGCATTAAAGGCTGCAAGGCTTCAGAGTGGCAGTTAACATGTGGGTCACTGGAGGTGTAAATGATATTGCTATCAATTTCTCTGGAAAAAAAATAAAAACTCTTGAATACTTCTCAAACATCTCTTTCAAGCCACATTTTTATAGTACATTTAATTTCATGAAGCCCGCTGACCAAAGGATTTTTAAGACACATAATCCATATTATTGTGGCTATTTGTTGCGGTTATAGAGGTTTATATTGAGGAAAAACAGAATTATTTAGAAGTCTACAAGTTTTTGTGTTATTTTTGGCTTAAATTAAGTTACAATCATAATAAAAAAAAAAAATCAAAGGGGCTATTAAATCAATGATCTCAGTGATAAATACAGTATAATCATTTGTATAATAATGGATTGTGATTGGCACCAGTACACCAAAATCTAAATAAATCGCAGGTCCTCTGGTCATACTCCTGGACCTCCAGCTGTTAAAGAACAGCTGCTATATGTAGGCATTTCATACAATGCAAAACCAAGACAATCATTTGCAAAGCCAAGACAAAGGTTAGTGGCTTATCACAATACTTCATCAATTTCTCATCGGTTTCACTTTGTACTTTGTGACTGCCTGAAAACCCAGACACAGCTATTTTTACCAATGGTAACCAATTATCAAAGCTTTTAAAGAATGAGGCTTTCACTATAATCTAGAAGTCTAGCACCATACACTGCTGTGTCCTGAGAGATCATGTTTCCACCATCTCAATCCAGACCCTATGTCTGATGCACTAATGGGACAGACACATCCAATATCCTCTTGCCAATATCTACTCACATGCCTAGCTTCAAAAATGTAAAGCGAATCGACTAGCAAAGCAAGACCTTCCTTACCTCAAACAGATTGGATGACTCGTTGCCATATTGGCTGGAAATGATTTCTGATTGGTCGCTGTACCACTTGAGTCCACCCAGAAAGCTATCTGCATCCAGATCACTGACGTCCAGCTCAGAGAGGTCCAGTTCAGGTAAGTCAGGGCAGAGGGGCTGGTCTTCCCCAACCAAAGCAGCACACTGAAAAAAGGACAGGAAGTAGTTAGTATCATTCCTGCAAAATGCTGTATGTCCCTCTGAAGCAGGCTAAAAGAGTTTAAAAAGAGAATGTACTCTGCATCATCACGTCTCTTTATATAACTTTATGTTCTTGTCCTCACTGCAGTTCTTCATGCTCTATCAGGATCTGCCTCAATTCCACAATTAATCGACTGTATAAAACACTCTTTTCCTACATATTACTATACAACCGTATCATATGCAATGATGTCTTGACTCATTTTGCTGTTAAAGTTTTCTCATTTGTGTTGCGCAGTTCGAACTGTTCACAGCAACACAACGACAGCTGCTCCGTGGCTCCTCACACACAAATTACAGGCTTCACCGAACTGCTAACATTGAGACCAACAGTCTTTAAATCTGCCAACCTTCAATTTTAGTCAAAGCTTTATAATACTACAGGCATATAATGCCCAGTGATATATCTACATGCAAATACTACATTTTTTTGTTATAACTTGTATTAGGCAATATTTATGCATACATAATTATACTCGGATAGACATAAAACGTGAAAGCATCATGTGCTGAGGAAAACACTAAGGAAGGCTGTCTGATAGTGTGGAAGGTGTCTAAAAAAAAGGAGCAGTTCCAATTGCTTTCTAAATTTAAATAGCACCTCTTGAGATTAGTTTGAAGTGTTTCAAAAGAAAAGTTTTGTACATATTGTGTGTGTGTGGGAGAGAGAGAGAGAGAGAGAGAGCGAGAGAGCGAGAGAGAGAGCGAAAGAGAGAGCGAGAGAGAGAGCGAGAGAGAGAGAGAGAGAGAGAGAGAGAGCGAGAGAGAGAGAGAGAGAGAGAGATTAAATAGAGAACTGGCTGCCATGCGGTCCCTCTGTTAGAGCACCTTGTTCCTGGAGATATGTTTCTCTCCCCAGGAGAGCAGGAGTGTGAGAGCATGATGCATGGGTTTGATTCAGGACATTGTCAAGATCCGTATCCACCAGGACAGAGTATTAACTCCCTAAGAATGTGTCACACTTGATCATCACTACAACTTAGTGCATAACATGACAGTTTTTATTCATCATGCAAATCCCTTCACTCTGAATGCAGTAGGCAAGAGCGTGCAGATTCATCACCCTCACACACTCTCTCTCTCTCACACACACACACGTGCACACTTACACACGCACTCACACACACGCACACACGCACGCACACACACACACGCACACACTGTGAGGCACTGCCTCATATTAACAAGGAATCAGATTTAAATAATGATGAGGAGCTAAACACGAGCCCTTCCAGCTAAATTATCTTTCAATGCAGCCTATACACACAAAAAAAGACAGAAGAAAAAATACAGAGAGAGAAGTAGAAGAAGCGTCACACAGCATGCACTACTGCGCTCTGTGTTTCTGAGCAGTGAACTAGAAAGCTTGATTGAACAGGCTTTTAAGGTGATGTTTACTTGATGCCGTCTTGTGCTTTGTTTGAGGTTGGATTTCTGCTCCTGTAGCCAGGCTGTTAACCAAGAACCTTCTGCAATATTTAATAATAAATAAAAAAAATCCAGCATGCACTACAAAGAGTAATGCACAATGAACAGGACATACATTGGAGAAAAGTCAATATTCATCCTCAGACCTGAGTCATCTCTAACATGAATTATTGAGGTGTTACAGACTGTTTCCGTGGTGTACATTTTACCAGAGCGTCAAGTCAATGAAGCCAGTACAAGTTCTGTACACAGATAGACAGACAGAGAGACAGACAGATAAACAGACAGAGAGACAGACAGATAAACAGACAGAGAGACAGAGAATTCCTGGTCAGTGCAGGGAATGTTGTGGCCCCGCCTTCTAACCCTAACCTCAACCAGTCGGAACTTTTCATACGAGTCGTGAGAGCATCATGTTGCCTCAACAGCACTGTATCAGTGATCAACATACGAGACAGATGAAGAAGCGCAATCACAGAGCAGAGCCTAATCTCACCATTACACACTGAAAGAAACAAATACCGACTAAACAAGGCAAAAAACAAAACAAAACATGTAATCCAGACACTGAAAAATGTCAACATTTCTGGGACAAAAAGTGGTAAAACGCTGCTTTATGGTTTGATCCACATTTTTTTATCCTGATCTATCCTGTTACCACAGCAAGCCTTCTTCAGACCCTCTGTTCTTTGCGACTTTACACCGTGTGGGGTGTCTGAAAGCGTCTCTGCCTGCGATCGCACTCACGTGTCCGTGCGTATGAAGTGACAGCGCATCCCAAAAAGAGGTCCAACACTTCAGCGCGCACCTTCATCCGGGTTGCATTTTCAAATCTAAATATCCATAAGAGAGAGAGAGAGAGAGAGAGAGAGAGAGAGAGAGAGAGAGAGAGAGAGAGAGAGAAGAAAGTTTCTGTGCACAACACAATACCTGGCGCAGATACATAGCTCACGCAAACCGGAGGCGGCTGTGAGCTCGGACTCGGACAGATCGTGTGTGTGTGCGTGTGTGTGTGTGTTCTGTGCGCTAAACGGAGCCGCACGCACTCCAACAGCCTGGCACAGAAAGACGCTCTCAAAAACACACCGACGGATCATATAAAAAAAGCACATTTGTGCCCATACAAACAGCAGTGTGTTGTGATCAGCCACATTCCCGTGCATCCCGGGGCTCCATGTCCTCCGCTCAGCTCCGGTTACCGGACAGCGGCAGTCAGACCGAGAGCGCGCATTTACACCGCCGCGCAAATTTCACTCCCCGACGCCGGTAAATGAAGTTTCACGTTTATTCTCACCTCTAGTTCCGTCCACACCGACTCCTGGTTGCACCTGTCCCACGCCATCCAGCCACTGAATGACGGTACGAGAAAAAAAATGTAATAATAATAAAAAAGAATTAAAATAATAATAAAAATCAATAGGAAACGTAAAAAAATCCAAGAGTTCCCGATGGTGCTATCGTGCAGGGAAGTGCCCCCTCACTGAGAATGAACCGAGGGGCACCTGCCTTACAACTGCTCTCCGTCACATGACGCAGCTATTAAAAGTAGGCAGGGAGGAGTGTGTGTGTGTGTGTGTGTGTGTGTGTGTGGTGCGCGAGCGCAGCTCCGCACGATGACGCGCCGCTCCAGCAGGCGGGCTCCTACTTCCGCTTATAAGCACAAGCTTATCTTCTCGCCTTCTAGTGCAGCTACCCAGCCGACGACACGACTACAAGAGGGCATGGTTTAAACTTAGATTGTCGCGTGGAATTGAGTTGGAAGTGAAAAAAAAAAAAATCAGGTCACTAGGCTATTACAGGGAAATTAGATAGGCTGCTTGTGCGCGAGCCGCGTTTCTGCTCTGAAGTGTGTAGATGTTCTTCAGCGCACAGATTTGCGCGGATGTTCTCCGTGTTTCCAGACTGCGTGTCGATCTTAATTGCTATTTTGGTGCTGCTTAAGGGGGGAGAAGAAAAAAAAAAACACGCTTTAATCCTTAATTAGTTTCGCGCAGCAAAGTAAACAGATACCGAACGCTCTATTAAGCGAATCTTTATCCCAAATCTCCAGACACGGTGTGCAAAAAAAAAAAAATGGAAACAGGTTTAGTCGGATATTTTGGGTTGAAATGTTTATGAAGCAGATTTTAAGACCGTCCGGTTCCATCGGTGTCTTCTGTTCGGTGTCAGAAGCTCTAATGTGTCAGCTCTGTGCACAGCTGACCAGATGTTGGTGTGGTGCTCCTCCTAGATGTGTCACTATGTGTCAGCTCTGTGCACAGCTGGCCAGATGTTGATGTGGTGCTGGAGAGTTATCTGGAAGTTGGCTTGTAAGGTTTGTGGAGCGAAGGAGCCGTGCTGTAGCTTGTTAGTGCTCTAACAGAGATCTCACTCCAACCCCACAATGGAAAATCATCACATGCTTCTGCTCATGACACACAGGGTTTTTCCTTTCCTCAACGTCCAGCAGCAGCAGCAGCAGCAGCAGCAGGTGACAACGGTGTACAGTGTCAACATTTCGTGTATATGAAACAGTGCCGCGGAAAACAAAAACAAAAGGTCTGTAGACAGTCCAAACAAAGCAGGAGACACAGCACACAGACTAACAGCTGCCTCTGAAGCTCAGTGCTCTGTCCCTAAAAGCAGTCGCTGGCTGCATATAAGACAAATAAAGCTGTCTATTATAACAGGAAATACAATATATAGATGCAGTTTATGTCTAAACGTATGTAGCTGAACATCACAAACATATTTCCACATTGAACACATCACGCCCAGGCTCCTATAAAAGCCTCCACTCTTCTGGAAAGGCTTTCTTGTACATTTTGGAGCATGGCCCTGAGAATGTGCCTGCTGAGCCATTAGTGATTCCAGTACATCCCAAATATACTCAGTGGGGTTGAGGTCAGGGCTCTCTGCAGCAGAGACCAGCCTTGGCAAACTATGTCTCTATTGAGTTTATTTCATGCACAGGGGCATTGTCATGCTGGAACAGGTTTGGGTTCCAAACCTTCACACTACAACACCTTCCAGACAATTGTGTGCTTCTGACTTTGACGTAATGGTTTACAGAAGGCTCACATATGGATGTAATGGCCTGGTGTCCACAAACATTTGGCTATAGTATGTGTGTACATTACTACATGAATTTGCCTGCCATGTGACAACAAACACAATCATACACTTCCTGCTTATCTCATTTGTAGCCAAACTATAACTCATGTCTAAATAGTCTTGACTTGATCCACTGAAGCTATAAGCCTAACATGGCCAACAAGGAGCAATACTTCTTCATGCTGCGCATCTATGTGGGGCAACATCAATGTAAACAGTCCGACACCTATAACTACACATATGCAAGATGTCTGCTATGCATATCAAACTTATCGACTATGTACAGCTGAAGAGAAATCAGCACATGGCAACCATTTCAAGATAAGTAATACAATATGTGTATACTTTTATACAATTGTATTTATTATTTTGTTATACATCAAAAAAAGGTGCTGCAGATTCAAAATGGCTCTTCATCTGTGCAGTGCTGATAACATGTCAATGATATGTTTCTTTATGGACATCAGTATAGCATACAGTGTCAGAAATTAAAAATGCAGGTGTATTACAAATTACTTTGCAGAGCTGCAGAAAGTGTGTGATTATCCTGACATGCATTTTGCATTATTATAATTGGTAACCATATGCTTCCAATATTTGGCAGCTTCATAGCTACAAGATAGACACCAAATTCAATGTCTTGGCTGATCAACTCCTGTTACAGCCAGTGGAAAATTTTAAATCGTTGCTAAATGATTCTTTTAACTCTGTAACTCTAATGCTCCGATGATTAACCACACATATACACATTAAGCCAATTTCATAGAGAGCAAAAAACAAATAAATGTTATGGCCGAATTATGTGTCTTTTCCGACAAACACAGGCAGCTCTGACAACTACACTTACCACTTACAGATATTATATAAAATATCAATGTAAAAGAAATTAATCTGCAACCCAACAATGCAGCGATTTTAGGAGATAGCATAAGGAATGCAAATGGATGGCTGCATATTGCATAGTAGAGGCATGTGGCACTTTCTCTCTCTCTCTCTCTCTCTCTCTCTCTCTCTCTCTCTCTCTCTCACACACACACACACACGCACACACAACCTTATCTGATTGTACTCACCATGCCAATTAAGAAAATGTAGGCTAAAAATAGACTTGTCTCTGTTGTAATTTTCTTTCAAATGCCTTTTAATTTGGTTCACTGTGTTACGCTGACACGATGAAGTCTTTAAGGAAAGCTGATAGTATGTTTTACAGAAAGCCGGTCTCCAGTCAAGCAAAGCACAATGTTACTGTATATGGATGGATGTAAGAAGAAATATCGTACATGTTAACAATGAGATTTGAATATAAATGCCAAAGGAATTATTTGAAATCACCAAACAAAATCAACATAACACACTCGCCATACCAGTGCACAAGGAACCAGATAAAATGCAGATGTGACTGTATATGTATGTGGTTTAAAATAAGGAGTGTGCTGTTGTATGAAAATAATCAACGACTGGGTGTTGTGATATTGCTAGGAGGGGATTGTGTTCCTATAATATCACAGCTCATTAATGAACAAATTGTAGTATATGTTATCTATTTATAGTTACTTTTTACTATTAAATAGTACTAACCTACTATTTAATGTTGTGGAACTTTCACAAAACAAGTCAGTTATTCTTATCACTTACATTATAATAACCGTAAACAGTTGTTTCGTCACCAGACATTTTTGTCCCTACTAAAAAAGAAAAAACAAAACCCTCCATGCCTAACCAATATCAAAGCGATAAAATATACAGCCATACCTCAAACTCGTATACCTCAATACAGCTTTACCTCAAACTATAAACCAAAAACCTCAAGTATTGGCTCTTTCCAAAAATAAATCTCCATTCTGAAAACGTCAACAATTACATGTTTTTTATTCAGAATAAATGGAGCATCTGTCATTTAAATATCTGTGCAAGTTGTTTCAATGAGCTCATTAGCGTAAGCCTCATAACCGGAACTACTGTCAGAAAATTAAGACCGCAATAGAGAATGAATATACATGTCTATTTTTATTACAATTGAAAAACTCTGACTTAAGAGTCTTTAGTCTTGTGCCTGACTTTCTAGCACAAAATGAAAGCCCAGATCCTACAATTCTGCAATTACTCTTTGTGTTATGTTGATGAGGGCATGAACATGCATTTAACATTGACTAGTGTGTAAATTAAGTCTATATTTGAGGTTACTTGCCCGAAGAAATGCTTTGATAAGCCATGACCACTGAAGACTTGGACATGCCTCTCCACTAAAACATTTATTAATGTGGGCTTGGAAGCAGATTTGGGGCAAAGCCCAAGGAGCTTACCTTGCAGTTTGAAAGCATCTGTGCTCATGTTTGCTTAAGCTGACTCTTTTCTTTTCTAGGCTGTATTTCATCATTTGTGGTGGGAAAACCATAGCACTAAGAAACAGGCAAAGGCTGTGTGCAAAATGTTCAATGTGGACATCTGACAAGAGAAAACAAGTGGATGCATTTTATACATTTGGCAAGAAGTACATATTACAGAGTGTCAAAGACAGATTCTATCATAGTGAGTACTGGCATGGTGTGAGGATCATGCTGGAACTGTGGCATGGCAATCCAAGTGAAACATATAGCTGACATATTGTACAGGACATATGTCCTTCAGTATGGTTTTACTGCCAGTCTGCTCTTGATAAAAAAAGGACAGGCATAAAATGGTATATAAACATGCATGCATATGAAAATTTAACCCAAATCATTCGGTGTTTAATTAAAATCCCCATCTTTATTAAGCCAACCTGACTGCTGTATGCAATATGTGTGAATCAAAATCCAACATCAAGAAGCTTTGGCTGTTTGGAAAGATCTGTGATCATTAAATATGCCTTGCAACCAAAAACCAAAAGGAAAAATAGATGAAAGGTACTTTTAAAATATAATGAGAGGGACCCCACATATACCTCACATAAAATGCATTTCCACCTCAGTACACAGGATACAATCTTAAGTCTACAAATAACGCTAAGGATAATTACAGCAAATGAAAGCCCACACTTCTGAAAGGAAGTCATCTCCAGAAAAGAATGAAAGGAAGGTATTCAGCCCCACTCTAGCAGAACAATAGGCTGTCTATTGACAAAGTCGGCCATTTCACAAGAGGGTTAGGAGTGTGGCTGATTGCTGCCTTGGAGAGTCCGGCGTGTATTGCTGCAGTGAATGCCATAGCTGAGGCATGCTAGCCAGGGCTCAACTATGAAATTGGAAATAACAATGGTGTGAAACAGCCACATGTCACCAACAGGAGACCATTCAAGAGAGAAGTATGGGCTTGGTGGGGAAGCCCTGGTTTATTTCACAGTGAAGGCTTGCAATGCTGAAGCACCTCTTATTGCAGATGAAAATATCACGGTCACTTAATAGAGTAGGGTCTTATACAGGATACAGCAGTGTGTCCAAAAAGCTCCCCTATCACCATACATTCATTAAACATGCTGGCACAAAAAAAACAGATTTACATCAAAATGGAATGGCAGAGTTTGACATTTTTTGACACTAGTCTATGATAGTGAGCTAAATGATTCTCTTCAAGTGATAAGGCTGAGTGATAAGATCAAAGCAACTCAATGTATTAGCTACGCTAACCTGAAAAAAGTGAAAAGAACATTAACAACAGCTCTTTTGAAGAACTGGTATGATTAGAAGTCACTTTGTGTGTGAAGCTGAGCTTGCCTTTTTTACCCCTTTAGCGGTGTGTGCATGCCGGAGAAGAATTAGGTCACTATCTGAATGGCAAGCTAGGTTTAATTCTATGTTAAAATCACATCATGAGGTAAGGAGGGAAGAGAAGGAGGGGCACAGTGTGTGGAACATTCACGAAACATTATTGAAAAGGTGTGCACTGCCCATGACCAGACTAATTATTTTCAGAAAATGCGAGGAGCTGAGAGAAAAATACATGTGAGATGCATTTCTGACTAGCCTGCATACAGGGTGGAATTGTGAGGCTGAAAATCCTTACGGCATCATAAAAATCAGTGTATCATCATCTTTTTTCCCCTTACAGAAGGACTTTCTCCTCCACCCACCCAAACATACTGGGAAAAGGAATAGGAAAAATAAAGCTCTTTTTAATTTTTACCCAAACCTTTGATGAACACACACAGAGGAAGGAACATCGACTGAAACCAATGTAAATATTGCAGCACATGACAAGGTTATCAGATTATTTTCATCTAAGAATTAAGTGATCACTGACTGTATCAATGCAATACAGCAAATTCCAGTAATCTTAAGGTTGTATAAAAGATCATTATATTAGTTGTATTATTATATTTCTGGTCAGTGAAGAGAACAAAGCACACGGCTGTTCCATGTAGGTGTAACAACAGAAATCTTAAAATGTCATCTTGTGACACTATGCAGGATATTCACTCTGTGTGTTCAAACACTACAGCACAACAGAGAGCGTTCACACTATGGGGAAACCACAAACTGAATACTGATGATGCAACAACCATCTGTGGTCAGGTGACAAGGAAGCACAACATGGCCTTACTCTCTGGATGGGAGGCATGGCACACTCTCTTTATCCTATCAGTCAAAGTGACAGTAGCCAATTATGTGAGCTCCTGTATTTGGAAGAGGGCAGATAGTGCTTTCCGATTAATGTGTTAAGATGCCCTTTTATACTGCAAGAGCAGCCACTGATTGGCTTCACATGTCTCAGTGAAAGCATTTGTTAGCCTTCACCATTCCTGGTTGGTTGTTGTGATATGGGGGATTTGACTGGTGGGGAGGAATTGCCAGGTAACCAAACTGAGGATAAAATGGGTTGTTGATGGTTCGGGGTCAAGAGAAGCTGTGATGACACCAAAACCCAGGTTACTGTACCTGTATGTGTTTGCTGTATATTCTCCCAGCATTCATATGGCTTTCCTCTTATATCTCTGGTTTTCTTAAATGAAACAAAAACATGTAGGTGGATTGGCTATGATGAATTGCCCCTAGGTGTGAATCAAAGTGTGTATGGTGGCCTGAAAACCCATTCAAGGTGTGTCCCTGCTTCACACCTAGTGGTGAGGATATGAGGATATCGTATCAGCTACCCCCATGACCAAGCTGTAACCAAAGACGCACGAATGGACAAATGATCAAATGACAAATAAAATCAAATAAAAAAGACAAACCAACTAGTCCTTACAAGCATATGGCATATATTTCATAAGCCGTCGTTACTATCACACTCTTTTCTCCAAATTCAGGTCTATTACTCTGTCACAGTCTCAGGATGCTAGCAGTTCCCCACCAGGAGACTTGCCATTGCGGTGAACAGGATTTATCAGACTGCAGTCAGCCCCTCTCATCCAAATGACACATGTAATTAAGGAGTAATTGCCACATTATCTAGACATGAGGGAAGATGATCCACGTAAGACAGAGAAACGGAGACACAGAGAGTGCTTGCTCAAAGCAAAAATAAAAACGTGAGCTGAACTGCAAACAGAGATACTGCTTTGCCTGTGGCTGAAATACTTTGGAACATTTTTTTAAATAAATAATGACTGCTATTCCTTTTATTAAAAGACGAGTATGAGACGACTAATCAGAATTTCAGCTTTCATTTCCTGATATATACATCTAGATGTGTTAAACTACTTAGAACATGACACCTTTGGTGGCATATCACCCAAATCAACCAAATGTACAAGAGCAGACAGACTTAAAATAATGAAAGTAAATAACACGTAATATTTGGTTGAATGTCCCTTTCATACAATAGCAAGCTGGAAACTTAATGGCAACCCACTTACCCACTGATGTCACAAAACTGTTACATTATTCTTTTGTAATGTTTCTCTAGACTTTTACTTCAGCTTGTTGGTTGTTTTGAGTGGTTTGGTATTCGATCTCTTCTTCAGAATTTCAAATGCTGCTCAATTGGGTTAAGGTCTGGTGATCGACTTGGCCAGTTTTAAACCTTCCACTTTTTCTCCTTATGAAGCTCTTTGTTGTATTGCCAATGTGTTTTTGGTTTTTATCTTGCTGTAAGTGCCTTCCAGATAGATTTCTCTGTAAATTCCCAGACAGCTCTCTGGTCTACATGTTGGTTTATCGTGTGTAACATCAAATGTTACAAATGCAGTTGTCACAATTAAAGCCCAGGGCTCAAGCCAAGAGTAGACATTCAGAGCTACTAATAGTTTAAACAATCGTTCTAACAGGCGGGGGGCACGGTGGCTTAGTAGTTAGCACGTTCGCCTCACACCTCCAGGGTTGGGGGTTCGATTCCCGCCTCCGCCTTGTGTGTGTGGAGTTTGCATGTTCTCCCCGTGCCTCAGGGGTTTCCTCCGGGTACTCCGGTTTCCTCCCCCGGTCCAAAGACATGCATGGTAGGTTGATTGGCGTCTCTGGAAAATTGTCCGTAGTGTGTGATTGTGTGAGTGAATGAGAGTGTGTGTGTGTGTGTGTGTGTGTGTGTGTGTGTGTGTGTGTGCCCTGAGATGGGTTGGCACTTCGTCCAGGGTGTATCCTGCCTTGATGCCTGATGACGCCCGAGATAGGCACAGGCTCCCCGTGACCTGAGGTAGTTCGGATAAGCGGTAGAAAATGAGTGAGTGAGTGAGTGAGTGAGTGAGTGAGTGAGTGAGAGTGAGAGTTCTAACAGGCCATACAGTACCTGGAACCAAAGGAATACAAGTTGACATAACTAACTATTCTACTTGCTGCCTCAGGAATTATGTACAGAGTTACATAACCACTCATTTTACTTTCACTCTCAAAAATCATACACAGTTGTTTTAAGTCATGGATTTATTCATTTATTTACATACTAAGCCACTTATTGACTTCTCCCTCACTCTCTTATGCACCGATTTACATACAAACTCACTTACATAACGTTCTTATTCATTTACCTCTTCATCTATTTCCATTCTAATTCACTTATGCTCCTGGTCACTTACTTATGCACTCATTTACATACTAAATGATGCTGTAGCTTGCAGTAACTCATTGGGCGTTCTTAATTCCTGGCTTACTCATTTTCCCATATTTCTAGTTAAGTCAAACTACAATATTTCATTAGCTAGGGTCTCAGATGGCTTAGATTTGAGGGCAGGGGTGAGTTTGTGAATATGCATATAACAATAAGCCTATTAGGATTCCAGAATATGTAAACACGGCACTGCTGGGAAATGATGACGATGCTAGGCCAAAGGGTTGTGCTGGGTTTCTTTTATATTTAATACTTGAGTACAGTGTGTGGTGTGCATGTGTTGTCCTAAGAGACCTTTCTGAGTCTTGAAACAAACAGAGATGCACACTGTAATAGAAGATCTTATGCTAGTTATAATGTGAGGAATATATCAAGGATTGGGTTTAGGAATCGGATTGACGTTAGCTGAAATATTTTCCACTTTTAAAGATTATCAATAAAATGAGCATACTGTTTAGCTAACTAACAGGTTCAGATTGAAGATTCTCATGGCTTGGTGTTTGGTTAGTGGATGATAGAAACTGCACGCTTCTACCCTTTTGTAGAAAGAAATAAAAGTTTCCTGATGCTTAGAACTTTTGAGACATTTGAGATATAAAGAATGTAATTGCACTGAAAGTCAAGGTGTTGCCCAAATGCTGTAAGTTCATTTGTTGTTTAAACAAAGTTAGCTAGCTAGCATTTCCATCCTAGCCAACTCAGTAACGACCAAGACATCCAGTGCTACTGTAAATAGGTCGTTTCTTGTGCTTATGCAAAGTATTTAAGATTGTTAAAGCGGTATAAATTGGAATTTGGAAATTGGAATAAATAAATCGGAATGGTGGCTAACTTGCAAGCTATACCTGTTCAATTCTTTGTTAGCATGCCTACTTCACTGATGTTATAATTAATTACTTGCCTATGGAAACTGCAAAGACAGAGCACCTCAGACCAATTATCCCTGCTAATTACCTGTAACCTCAACCATCTCCTGGCTTGGAAAGTTGTCAAAGCTGATATTTTGCAGCAACAGCAGTGTTTATGAACACTTTTCCAGTTCCGACATTCAACAGCAGAATAGGTTAGACAATACATTTATACTTGCTCTTAAACATCACTATCATCTCCTGCTTTGTGTTATCGCAGCTGATGTCAGAGAAGCTTATCTCACTCTGAGCTCTATTGGTTCAAGAAACTCAAGTGACTGCATATTGTTGATTATCTGACCACATTAAATTGATACCTCAGTATGCTTAACAGCTGATGTTTTATCTGGTGACAAAATGCAATTTTCAAAAATTACAGCGTAGTATTCTGCCTGATCTCTGCTCAAACAATACTATACTGTCAGTTCATCTCAAGACACACAAGAAGGTAACTGAAAATCTGAGCAGTTTGAGGAGACAGAGAGGAGATATTTCAGAAAGGGGGTCATCTATGCTGTGGGCTGATAACCTGTGATAGTAGCTGAGTAATTTGCCACATGCCCCTCTATCGCAAAAGAGGCACGGGGACATGCTGTGATACAGGGCGGGGAATTTTAATAGAGCAGCCAATGGCTCATAGAGATAGCCCAGTTGTTTTCATCACATCAATTTCATGCTCCTGTCACTTGTCCTCCGCCCATAAACCAAAACAAACAGAGGCGGAGAAACAGAGAATGGGAGAGTGGCGGCAACACTGACGTGTGTAACAATTATTGACTGACAGAATTGACTAAAAAGACTCTTTAGCTTAACTTAATCTCTCACTTAATTAAGACTCGAATTATAACATATTTTTTTATTTGTTCACACTTCATAATGACATATATGATGATGGACTAATTATGTCAGAAGTTTTAATACTATCAGGAATAGAAATTGTTTTATGCACATAAATTGGTTGAAATGCTAAGAATGCTAAATAAATGACAGTCTATTATTGGTTCAGGTCACCTGAATTTAAAGGTGAGGATTAAAGGGAGAGTACACACTCCCTGGAAAGCCCGTTATAGTCTTTCTTTTGTGCATACGGAAAAAGTTGGCATCGTTCCTTAACAGCATGGAAAAACAAATACCATCCATGAGGGTCTTTTTCCCCTGAATCCTGGTTATCTATAAATGGCCAGACATTATTATCTTGTACAGTATCTGAAATGCCAGGCTGCTCATCACTGGGTCTCATGTGACACTAAGAGTCTTGGAGTCTAAATATTTCCTTTCCTAACATGCCTGACATGAGATCATCATTTCAACTCGGTCTATATAAGCCTACAGCCACAAAGAACACAACTTGAGCATGTCTGAGAGGCTGTTAATGTTTAACCTTGTGTTTTTTATGGTTTTACTCTTGGTTAACATGCATAGGCATTTGAATAGACAATAAACACAGGCCTTTCTATAAACACAGATTTTTACAAATGAACAGGTTGATTGGTTTGTGGAGATTTGCTGCTGATTTATGTGCGTCTCCGGCCCTCTTAAAGCAGCCTGAGCAGAGTTATAGCCTGCACTTATGGACCATAGAACAATAGTACAAAAGCCAACTACAATTTCACTGCCTTGGGAGTTACAGCCAATGGTCATAAAATTCATACCTCGTAGATTCTTTGTTTACCTAAATGATAAACCGTGTGTATTTAAACATGCTCAAAATACACAAACCAGCTCAATCATTCACAGAGAAAAGATCGGACATTTCTTGTACACATTGCTTAGACTCACTGAAACATATTCAAGCAAATTTAAAGTATTCTTTACATTTTCTGTCTATATAAACTGATCCCTTCTTTTAACGTAACTAATGATGGCACATTTTGAAATTAGCCCTGCATGAAGCAGAAACCACAGCTTTTGTTTATTAAACCCTGCTGATTCCTATATTAACCCAGTTAGGTTAATGACAGGTATTTTACTTAATAGCATTTTTATTACTCTCTGTAAGTATGCGGCAATTAGCTTGCAATAGATGTATGAAACGTCTTCTACACAGAAGCTTACATTGCAGAACATTGATGGTTGTTTAAATAATGCAAAGCCTTATAAAAAATTAAGAAAAACAACAGATTATGTTTTTATTTGCAGGGATTATTATGCTTCTGCGAGGGTTACCATGTCTATATTTAAAAGCCAAAATGAAAACCATTGCAACAATGAACAGGTACATAGCTAAGACACTAAAATAGCATCACGGGGATCTTCTACATGAAGTCATTTAGATAGAAAAAGAAAACAGTAGATCAGCAGAATCGCTATAGAGGACATTTCTAAAGCAGTGGATAATGATGAGACAGAAAAAGGTGAAAATCTGCTTTAATCCTCTCTGAGCTGTCTCACTGTTCACACATGTTAATGTTGACAAATTCACACGGGAATAAGCAACAATTAAAAAAAAATGTTTTATATCATTTAAATACGGAAAATCTATTCGTATACAGTTACAGCTCTACACTGCTTACACCCACGTACTGTATACATATCGATGCATGTGACTGTATATGTGTGTACAAGCATGAAGAACGGCGAGAATCCTTTGCTAGTATGCCAGTGACTTGGCTTCATATAGCAGCCAGCTGGCATCTAATTCTTTGGCCATGTCTCATCCTATATAAATGTAGCCTGCCAGCTTTGAACCCCATTAAAAATATGTTATAGCATTGAGTGCCTGTATTGGTGACCTTGGCCTAGTGTACAGTCTATAAACGGATACAATTATACCAGGCCTTTGGGCTCTAACATTGCGTAAAATGTTACATATAAGATATGTCTTGGCAAAATGTTGGAAAAATGAATGAGGAGTATAGTGAACGCACTAACATATACTGACTTATGTGTTTTCCATTTGCAGATTAAGCAGTGTACTTGTGTTTGGGGGAAAGAGAGCAGTGGTTGTATATGACATCCCCGATCAGCCAATTGTGAAACGTAATGTCGCTCATGGTGGAAATGCTGGTAAGGAAAATACTACTTTCTTTCTTAGAGTCTCCCTAAGAGACATACATACCACCAAAGATTGAGATGGGGAGGAAATGGTACCAAGACAATAACACATAGCTTAAATTAACATTTTTTTTCTTTGTGACCAATGACAACCAGCAACTGTTTTTTTTTTTGTTTTGTTTTTTGTTTTTTTTAAGGAAAGTTGTCATTAACGTGTTCCTGAAGCTTCTCAGTAAGGGTTTATATCTTAGTTTGATCGATTTAATACCTCAATCACAATTCTCTGTCATGCTTATCCTCACCTGTTGGAACCATATGGTATAGTTGGCACATGGTATAGTTGTAAGGATGCCAGTAATGAGAAGGGAACAGTGCTAGGTATTAACAACTCTTCACGCTTTTCTATTTCTTTTTGCTATATTCATGAACCAATGTAACCACCAGTTGAAGTGAATAGAAAGTATAACCATGCACCATCGAGAAGATGTGTTGTGCAGTCATATCAATCAGATCAGATAGCAATAAGAAAACATAATGAGTGTCACAAGGCTTGAAAATGTGGAGGGGCTGGAAAAAGAAAATAAGAACAGGGCATTAGGAGTGTGTTCGGATAAGACATCTAGAAGTACAAATAGTCTACTAAATGGTTGTGTGTGTGTGCGTGTCAGGGTTGACTGATAAATGTGTTAGCTGGGTTAAATAGCAATCACAACTGTGGTTGCCTTTATGTCTTTCAGTGAATGTGCCTACATAATAGCTTTATGTCTGTGAGTAGACTCTGCGCTATAAAACTCAAGCATAATGCTTTCATAATAGTAACTCTGATTTACTCATAGAATATTTACTCATGTAGAATATTTTTAGCTCCTCCATTCAATATTCTGACCAGCCATTATGTCTGTATGTGTGTCTGAGAGAGAGAGACTGATAAAGAGAAGATCGTCCAGCAATAGTTTTTTTTTTTCCTTGTATGTGTTGTGTGTACACTTGTGTCTGTAAGGGCAGATGAGTGTGCTTAGCAGCATGTGGAACCTGCCATTCACCCTGTACCTTCACACTTGCCCTCAGATTGCCCTCAATTTAGACTGGCAAGTAAACAAGTCAGAGATGTAAGAAGCAGTGGGTTAAAGCAAAGAGTGTGGTAGCACATCAAGAGGTAGTGACACATGTTAGCCTTTATAAATAACTTTCTGTATATAATAAGCACTGGATGAGCGTGCCAGCTGGGCCGAAGGCTAGCCGCTCTCAGTTCTTCCATCCTGACATTTTGCCTGCATTACTTAAGATCAACCTCAGTGTACTCCCCCCAAACCCCCCACTCCTCCTCCCCCTCCCCCTCCTCCTCCTCCTCCTGTCTCGACTCACATATCAGGCTCTTCATCTGAGCGTCCACATGCACTACATCTGAACTTCTCAATTCCCACTTATCACAAAGATGAAAAGACTCACAGTGAATCCTGCAACGCTGCGCTTCAAATGTGGAACTTCTTATTTAAAGGACTGCATGAAAAGAGCACAATCCTTTTTTTGGTGTCTAATTTAAGAGGACTCTTCTTGGCAGGGTGTTGTTATTAGCATGACAATGTTCCTTAATGAGCCATTAACCTGCCATACAGCTAATATGCTGCATCTATTGCTGTGTCTAGTCAAAGTCTTTCCTAAAACATCCTGTACGCTCGTTCGCTCTGATTCCTTTCGTACTGATAACTAATGTGATGCATTATTAATGTCTATTGATTCATTTTGTAGAGTTTGAGTAAAACGTCTGAAACAGAAATGCTTCCTCTTCAGAGATTGATTATTTATTTATTTGTTTGTTTGTTTGTTTGTTGTTTTAGTTGTTTTTATAACTATAGACTATAGAAATTTAAAATGCAGCTAAAAAAAATCAAGGCAAACAGTCAAATATTTTAGCTGATCGTCTAATGCTAATGTATTACAGTTCTTTGTCGCACTGCTTTTTGTTTCATAAAGTAACACAAAGAGAAGACGGAAATTAGAATAGAATATTTGTGCAGGCACTAAATGAGCGCTCTGGTGGACCTCAGTCCATGAGGTGAGATGTGAGATTCAGGATTTCTTTCATGCTGCTTAGATCTTTTTGTCTCTATTTAACACATTTGAAAAACTAGTTACACCACTCACAGTCAATTATCAGCCAAGGTGTTGGACAGCCATCATTGTAACTGATCTTGTTGGCTAAGGGAAGGCTTCTGATGAGTCGGTGCAAAATTATCTGTGAAAAAAAAACAATTCTGCAGAAGTTAAAAAAAGCCAATGGTTTTAAATAGAAATGGCAGTAATAGAGAATTAGGAAAGTAAAGGCTTGCTTTCGCTCACAGATAAAGTTGAATCCACTCTCTTTTTCCTCCGATCCATCCTCGTCTCAGCCAATCATACGCAGCATCCAGTCTTTTAGCACGTTATAGCTGCCGTGCTTCCAATACCTTTTTGTAGCGAGGTTAATTACTGGCGAGGCTTGAGAAAATTACATTCTGAAAATAAAGTATTATGATTGGCTCTCCATCTGCTATTTTAAGTCGTGCATGCTTTTTCATGTGAGATTGCTAGGAAACCAGATTTGCAGACTTGTCCAATATCCTGTAACCTCATTTACGGTCCTTATTAAGTGCAGTGTTCTGACATGCAAATTATCTTGCCATCCCATCCCCAAACACTGTTACACACAATAAATCTGTTCCCTTCTCAAGTAAATTGAGTACAATGTTCTAACAAGCTTGTTTGTATCAAAAGAGGTTTTCATTCCTTTGCTGTGTCTTTTTTTGTGAGAAGGTAATGTGAGTTGCTGACATTTGAAACTCAGGAAGGGCGCCACTCCTCACTGATCAGAGCTACGCTTCAACATTATGGAGTAGTTTCAATGCATGATTTCCTTGAATTCCTCAGAGGAATTCTAGCCATTGGGCAGGTTTTTGGTGAATAGTCAACTAAGCACCCACATACACCCCCACCCCACTTTATTACCACCACTAACCCCCTACCACTCCACCTTGGGAGCATCCAACTGGCCTTTTGAGCCATGTGTAAATGCGATAAAAAGCAGGCAGTGCCAGCATGTGCTCTTTCACTCGCAGCTTCCACATGATCAACCTGCGTCAAGCGTGCTTTATGTCTGTTGTGCTTACACTTCACTTACTGAATACCTCATACACACACACATACAAACACACACACCTGCATGTGCAACACACACTTAGCACATTTACAGAACATCAAGCTCATATCACAAACCAGAGGTTCATATACATGGCACACAGAAATCTTTCCACAAATATGACCAGTGGGCATCAAGTTAATGCAGCTCACAGCCATGTGTACACTTTTATAGAACCTACACACACAACAGATGACCACTGTGAAGAAGCCTACACACAGAAATGCATCCACATTAACACCAGAATATCCACAATGGTCATCAAATTTCATGATGTAATAGCTTGGAGAAAATAAAACTTATATCTCAACCACTCTGTGACTTTAAATAAGGACACAAACATGTTTTTACCTATAGTCTTTCTACTGTACTGCTGTGACAGACATTTTCTTGAAGGTTAAACTGTTCTGTCATCTATTCACTTCAGCAAACTGAATATAAACTGCAAACTACAGGCTCACCTTTTTTGAGTGAGTAATGCTTCCCATATGGCGCATTGTTGCCCACTGAAACATTAATAATACATGAATGTGCATGAATATTTTTGCCTTTTGTTGTTGTTGTTATATACAAGACATTGAATGTGCTGTATATGAATTTACTGACTGAATTCTTTTTATTTTTTATTAAATTTGTTTTGTTCCAATAGCTTAGACCTTCTACATGTTGAAAAAAAATCTGATTGAGAGATTCTGTGCACTAACATGATAACTTTTGTTACGTAACGTTCATCTACCGCAGTATGCAATTATTACATTTCCTAATTATTCAACTTCGTTGTTCGACATTATTGCTATCATTCGACAAAGAACTGCAAACGCACAAGAGTAGACAGTATAATGCAGTATATACTATCGTATCTCATGCTAGCTATAGTGATACTCTTGAGTTAAAGCCAGCTGGAGTCTGGAGTCTGATGACAAAGGCTTTAGAGTTTTTAACGCGTCAGCTCAGATGTATCACACAGAACATATAGGCATGCCACCTCATATTAGGCGTTAGCAGGCAACTATTTAAAGCTTCTTCAGCTAGAAGCACTACAAAGCAGTGTAAGGCTATTGCTCACTACAGGTCTGACATGTGTGACATTTCTCATTCAGCTGTCCCATGAGGATCTCACACTTCAGACTGAGCTGAGGGAGGACAGGAAAGAAAGTTGGTATAAGAAAGAGCATGAGGTTGAAAGAACCATCTGCCACAGACCACCCCTTACAAAGATGGTTTCAGCTGCTGTGTGTTATTCAGAGCCAACACCTCGAGTGTGACATCCTTCTGGTGTAGACTACCCCCAGTAGCACACACACACATGCACACACACACACACTCCTGTAACCTCGTCATGTGCTAACTCCAACACATAAAGGCAGATCAGAGGCTTCAGTCCACTTGTTGTAATTCACCCAGTGATGTTGAACATTATTCACATGGCCTTAAGTGTGTGTTGGTAAAAGTTAACACACAGGCTTGAGGTTCTGTTAGAGACATGCTGATTTGGAGTTGAAAGCAACTCTTATTATCTCCAGGTCTAAATCACTTTGCACGTAACCCCTAAAGCCATTTACAGCTTCATTACGCTCCCATATGAGGGATATGATTACCAATTAGCGGTATCACGCTTTGGAATCTCCACCGAGTGAAATTTCAGCTACAAGCTGTAATCCAGTATAATTGTTGGCCAAATTGCTCCTCAAGTCCTTGTTGCGTTTTTGACTCTTATGATTTTTGATTTGCATGTACTACCTCTTAGCACAAGTCAAATATTACCTTCTCAATAACACATTTATTAGTCCAGCTCATTGACCCCTCTACTTAACTACCAAAAATTTAACCTGGCTCATTATAGAAACAGGCAGCTCTTCACTTTCTGTGAAAGGCACATGCCCTCGTGAATTCCACAGAATACCATGGACGAGTGCTTTTTCTTTGTAGCGTGTGTCATGTGACTGACCTCTGAATGTTTATAGATTTTAATGCAAGTCTCGAAAAGGAGAAAGCGCGAGACAAGCGTCATACCATCTGAAGAGTACTCCTGACTGGCTATCGCTACTCAACACAAGGATGGTTAATTAGCCAAATCTGCCACAAGGCAACCCTCAAGAACCATCTGTAAAAAAAGAGAGAGAGCAGCAGGGGGATGTGTGTGTGTGTGTGTGTGTGTGTGCGTGTGAGGTGGGTGGAAGGTCAGTGCTCTGCTTAGTAATCAAATGTGGCTTGTTGTGATTGGCATGTGAATGGAGCAGCTCCTCAGTGATAAAGCAGCAATAAGGAAACACAATACAGAGCGAGAGGAAAGAGAGGCCAATGTCAATACATACAAAGGGTACCAGTGCTACAGAGAAAGGGCCGTCAAGGTGAGCAAAGATTCTTTAAAGCAACATATGATTAAAGCTACAAATAATAGTTCACAGGAGGCGCAGTGGCTTTGCCTCAAGCCTCCAGGGTCAGAGCATGTTCTCTCTCTGCCTCAAGGCTTTTCTCTGGTTACTCTGGTTTCCTCCCCCAGTTCAAAGACATGCATTGTAGGCTGACTGGCATCTCTAAACTGTCTGTAGTGTGTGAATGGGTGTGTGAGATTGCACCCTCTGATAGACTGGCATCCTGTCCAGAGTGTACCCTGCCTTGTGCCTTGAGTCTCTCTAGATAAACCTCAGACTCCCCGTGAGCCTGTAGGAGCTGTGGAGAGAATAGATGGATGGATGATGGTTACTCTAGCTGGTTTGGATGTTATTACTAAAACCATGGCATGACTGCACATTTGATTCTTGTCTATGTATATTGTTCATTCATTCATTCATTCATTCATTCATTCATTTGTTTGTTTGTTTGTGTGTAAAGCTACGCGTCCACAAACATTTACTCTCTCAGTCACACTCATCGCATAGCCAATCTGACATGTTATAAGTAGGTAGGACAATGAAGAACCTGAAGGAAACCCAGACATAAGAGGGAACATGAGAAACTCCACACAGACAGTAACCTGAGCTCAGGATTAAACATAAAGTCTCAGAGGCATCGTTGTTTGTATATCTGACTTTCTTCTTTTCTTCCTTTTCTCTTGATGCAATTAATAACTATTGTCATGAAGAAAATGCTCTACTGATAATATTTAATTGATCTAATGCAGTACAATTTTACTTTGTTCAAAAAATATGAAACATTGTGGGTAATAAATGTTTTGTGTATCAATACAGCAGCAGAAGCTTCTGTTGCCTGTTCTGATCTTTGTCATTACTTGAAGCATTCCATTTATATAACATTATTATTAAAATATTAAGGATGTGATAACTTATTGGTTAAGGTGTTGGACTACTGATTGGAAGGTCATGAGTTCAAATCCCAGGTCCAACAAGCTACCACTGCTGGTCCCTTGTTGTATAAATTAAAATAAAATGTATGTATGTATGTCCGGGTACTCCGGTGTCCTCCCCCGGTCCAAAGACATGCATGGTAGGTTGATTGTCCGTAGTGTGTGATTGTGTGAGTGAATGAGAGTGTGTGTGTGTGCCTTGCGATGGGTTGGCACTCCGTCCAGGGTGTATCCTGCCTTGATGCCCGATGACGACTGAGATAGGCACAGGCCCCCCGTGATCCGAGATAGTTCGGATAAGCGGTAGAAGATGAATGAATGAATGAATATATATAAGAACAACTATTTATTCATTGATATATTTATTTATTAACAGTAATTTCACTCGGTTTTCAGTGACACATCAAGACTCATCAGTGTTCACACTAGAAATAGAATGTGGCTACATGCAAATGCATTTAACCCCTTTCACAACTCTACTCTATGCTCTCCTCCTCTATGCTCTTGTGATTGAATTAAATGAAAGACGTGTTTTGTTATTCAGATAATAAAGATATCAGAAATGCATTGTTACATATTCACAAAGGTCCATTGTTTAACAAAAACTAAAATAAATTTAGACCAAATTTCATCATGAGCATATATTGGTAAATCTGATGATTAAAGTTGTTCAACTTATTTGTCAGAAGCTTTACCAGAGCTTAATTTCACAGCTTAGAAATGCAAGCAAATATTGGCGAAATGTTTGGGAGGGATTTGCTACATAATACCAGCCCTCCTCTTTTAATCACAGCACATTGTCCAAATCTTCCTTTAATTCTCAATGTCTATCACTAAAAGCCTTTCTGCTTCGATTTAAGCTGCCTTTTTTCAGCTTAGTGTGCAGTAGGGAGATGGAGAGGAACAAAGACAAATCTGGGACATTTATTCTCTCAAATTATTTCATGGAATGAGAAAGGTTCATTATAATTCTACAGCACTAATGCTTTTGGCTACTTATTACTGCATGCTAATGAGCATTGTTGTTTAACTTCATGCTAATTTGTAGGGCATTTATGTAACAATATTGTACACTGTGTCAATTTAACCCGTTGCTTTCTGGCCTCATAGCTGCTGTCGGCTGAACACGGCGAGCACACATAAGACGTTTGTCTGCGTTTTCTGTTGTCTTTGGAGCTTTTAAGGCCCATGAATTAGCACCCTGAATGCTCACCACCTGTCTGGCTTAGCCACAAGCAGAAGAAAATCCCATTCCTGATCTATACCGACAGTTGGAAATCTTCATTCCTTCAGCTCTGTATGCTTTTATAACACAGCAGGGCCAAACACATGGCAAACAAGGTTCAAGCAGTGTGACCAGGAGGTTGAGGGACTGGATCTTCAGGGATGGGATTAAATAACATTTCCAATACCCTGACCTTGCTGACAGTAGTGTGAAACCTCAGAAAACTGAAGAAAAAATCCCAAAAATCTAAATGAAAACACACACACACACACACACACACACACACACACACACACACTCCTAATTAATTTATAATCTTTATTATTTATTTATCATTATATTTTATTATATATACATATTATGTGTTTTATGGTATATACATAATATATTGTATTGTATTTATTATTTATAACAGTGCTAAATGTATTGATATATAATTATAAATATAACAATTAACAAATACATTTTTATAGAATTCAAACATTGTGAACATTCTAAAGACCTAAAGACATTTCTTTATAGATTCGAAAATATAAAACATTACATTGTTTTGTTAAAGGTAGGCTGACCCCCAGACACTGATTTACAAATTAATGTCTAATTACATTTACTGCATTTGACAGACACCCATTTATTTCATACAACTGAGCAACTGAGGGTTAAGGGCCTTGATCAGGGGCCCAGCAGTGGCAGCTTGGTGGTTGTGGGATTTGAACTCACAACCTTCCGAGCAGTTGTCTAACACTTTAACCACTGAGCTGCAGCTATCCATCATTAAAATGTACTTTATTAAATTTTAATCTGTACATTCTATTTCCTGAACATATTGCTCATTGTATGATAATGGAACGTTTGACACCATAAACATACAAACATATAAGCACAAAAAAAATTTCCAAAGAGACAGAGAGAGATTAAAATAAAAGACCTGTTAGGATCTGTTGCCCTCTGACACAGTACAAACCATTTCTCTGGCCCTTAAGTGTTTAAGCGTCTGATCCATAAACACTGAGTAAAGCTCCTGAGTAAACCAATATAATTTGTTTTCTGCAGCAGTTCCACAAAACACACAAGGATACATTTCCATCACTACCTCAGATCTGCAACTACCCCTGAAGCCTGAAATAGAAATTATTAATTACTATATTTAAGAATGGATTATCAGTTCTAGCACAGGTATATTTACTGAAAACGTGGCCTACGGTGAAAGCTCTAAAAAGCTTTGGGTCGATTATAACATTGTTTCGGACGTAAAGCATGTCATTTTGTTTCTATCAATAGAGAGAGCCCATCCCTACTGGATATTATTAGCATGTGGTTTTGCCAGAGCTTCACTCACAAAGGGACGAATTTGAATCGGACAGGATGAGGCTTTTATGAGGAAATGGGGAGAGCATCAGAAGGGGGAAAAATGCGGGTGTCGTGACAAGAATCCTGAGCCAGGAGCCAAACAGGTGTCTGTAAAGAGCATGTCTGATACACATATGCTACAGTGAAGTGCAGCTCCGAATGTGTACAGAGATGACGTTATCCCAGAACAGCCCTCACACATTGTGCATTGGATATGTACAGACATCATTTTATAAACTAAGACACAAAAAAGAGGAGCGGTACAAAGCATTTTGGGAAATTACTGCCTGGTGTTTGAGCTAGAGATGAAACTTTTGATATATAGTTTCTATAGGGAACCTTCACTGAAAAGTGTTTCTTAGTCCACAAAGCCCTAAATCTTTTAATTGCTTTTATATACTCTAGGGATTACTGTATATTTTACTGTTTACATGCAGAGCCTCCTAATCCCAAACACACCTCAAACGCACAAAAAAAAACAACAGCATTACTATAAAAAGTGCAGACGCAACCAGGCCAGCTCCATCAGGGAGCAAGGAGAGCACCAGCCAGAGGCTAAATCTGCAAAGGCAAAAGAGCAAAAAAAAAAAAAAAACTCCCTAATCCCTGGATTGCTGAAACTTCGGAAATGCTGGAAATAGATTAGAAGGCAAGTGGTCGGCTTTAATAAGGCTGCCTGTATTTTTCCAAAAAGTCATGAAGCAGCACTTCTTGCACTCCCAAGTCTTGGCAATTATCATTTCTCATTTGCAGAATGATTCAATAAACAGTGATCGGGTGTGTGGTGAGTGTGCGCTGACAGAAACGCTACTAAGGAGAGGGCTGTGTTTAAAAGAGCAAACGCTCTCATCAGTGCTCAACAGCAGCCCCGGCTTTGGCTGGCTAATCAAATGAAGGCTTGTAGTATGGACAGTCAAACTGTCACTTTTACGACGCATCGGGTGCAAAGCAGTAATGCGTCGTTTAAATCTGGCCGATTAGAGCTGAAAATGCCAAAACAGAAATGTTCATCAGCTCTGAAGACAGAGTTAGTGCAGCGTCTGTCTTGTTACACTGCTTCAGCACCGTTTATGTAACGTTGGCTAATATCTTGTTATTTGTCATTTTGCTGTGTTCTGTGTTCAGGACTGTTTTCTGAGGTGATCCAACAGATTCTGTGGTTCTGCTTTGGTGGGTGTGTCGATGAAATAAAAGGCTTTAGAGATTCATTAGAACAAAGCTTACTGACAGTTTTGTACAAGTTTAACACAAAGTGGCACTTCTTGTTGATGAACAGATCATCCAGGGGGATTTAAATCATCATCTAAATTGAAAGGGATAATGGTTTCTCTGCCTCTTGATAACACCTTCGACGATACTGCTAATGCTTATCGCGCTGATCCATGGATTTGTGTCACCTCATCCTTTTGCAATTTAATTATGCTAATCTATTGACAAGAAGATGACTCTAGTGGACAAGTGCTATAAGTAACGTGTGCAAATATTTATCGTTTATCATCTCTAGGATTACTGGCTACATTGCACAAAGATAAGACGATATTGTGGGTAGTTTGACAGGCTGAGACCTGATTCCAATAAGCAGTATTCAGTATGTCAACTTGTACAAGGTCTGCTTTTATTTAGCTTGATGCCACTTTCTGCGTCCTTCAAAATAATACAAAATAAATAATTAACTGAAATAAATGTCACCTACAAAGTGTTGGATTTTGCCCCTCATAAAATTGTCCTCATCTGTTTGTCTGCTCTCTCCATCCCCAGAAGTGAGTCTAATATGCTTTGAAAGGTATCCATGCTTTCACACCCTCTCAAGTCCAAAAAAGCTGTGGGTCCAGCTGTCCTTATCACATCCTCTAGTTCCTCAGGCCTGCTGTGGACGGCCAGCTGGAGGCTTGCCCGAAACACTCAGAGCCTCTCAGAGATCGGGGGGTTTAAAGGTGCCACATAGCAAAACAGAGGAAAATCTGAGGAGTTATTACAGGCCTGATTTGTATCTCTGGTGTCTTGTTTTAACACAGACACAACATGACAGAGGTGCAGAATGTACCCAATGTACACAAACACACTGAATCTGCTCAGAGGGTGGCAGAGAATCCTCATGTTAAACTGCTAAATGACATGAAGCCTATAAACTATTATACCATACACAAGTCCTTAAAACGTACTCATGTATATACAGTACAGTCTCACATTACTCACATTGCTCATTCTTTCCATAGAAAAATACTGCAGTTGATTCGGTGCCAGTATGATGTAGTTTTCCAATGTTGTGTGTGTTAGTGTGATTTTTCCACTGACTGGGGTAATTTTTCATTGTCTGCTTTAGAACAGTGTTTCCACATAGTTAGGTAAAAATATGCAGGTGCATCACTATTTACAAGGAAGAAGCCAAACTAGACCGAATCAGAGAGCCGGGGGTCAGGATTAGGCCGTCAGTGCTGGGGAAAATTGGGCTGAAGTGTGTGCTGAAGTGCACTTTTTTTTATTACCGTATACTTACCTATATCAGCCCCTCTCTGATTAGTTTATAGTGAACTCTCAGTCCCTCAGTTCACCCACCACCTACAGAGAGGGACTCTAGCTGTGACTGAAGAAAGGAAAAAATGTGTATCAGTGTGAAGAAAAAGTCAAAAGATTTTTAGAATTATTTACGACTGCAAAAATTAAGATTTCATTCATTCATTCATTCATTCATTCATTCATTTATCTTCAGTAATGAATCCGCTTTATCCTTTAGAGTGAAGGTGAATCCAGAGTCTATCATGAATACCAGCTGGGGCACAACTTATTCCTAAGGGCAATTTAGCATAGCCAATTCCTCATTTTACAATATACAGCTTTAAGAACTATGAAAGCTGAGCCTAGGTTTGGTCTGTAGAATCACTGCAGTGAATTCTTAATGATGAGCTTTAATAGTTCTAGCCATTTCCAAAGAATGCCTTGTACTTATAAAGTGACACTGTTCCAGACCGTCATGCATGATTGTAACAGCTCTTAATTTAGAAAAGTACTTCACACTTATCTTAATCGGCCACCGGCCAATGTCAGCTGTTTACCAAAGGCTCATATTACCATTCAAACTCAAATACACGTTCTTGATATGTTCTTCTGAATATCTTTATATATTTGAAAAACTACTGTAAGCTCAGTGTGAGTCTTAGCGGCACTGCAATCAGACACCCTGCTTTCCATTTCAGTCCATTACCCTTCTACTCTTTGCTGTGTCACATGAAGCCCCTCAATAGGTGATAGGGCGTCATTCTGGGACACTTGCTGAGAGATGAAAGCCAGTCACATGGCTGAACGAAACATAGCTGGGCATTAGTCTGCATACTCTGTACCACGACTGATTCCATTGCGCGAGCATTAGTGAGGTAACACTCTGGGTCAGATATCCACATGCTGCTCAGGACTCATGGGAGAGGAAAAAATGAGAAGAGAGTCACAATGAAGCTCATTTATGTCACATGCTTTTTTGAAATCTGTGGCCTTGTTTTATTTTAGACTCCACGATGTAATGCCCAATCATTTCCTAACATTTTGCTGATATGGTGATAGTGCCATCAACTTGATGGGAAAGGCTATGCTAAAGCTTACTCCGTTCTGTGGGTTTTCTAACAAAATGACAGTGTGTGTGTGATCCTTTTCCAACTGTGATGTTATTTCAAATAAGTGGTTTAATTCTGAGAATCAAGGGACAGACTTCAGTGGCAATGCACAGCCAATCTTTTTATATTTGATGTCTCTCTCTCTGTCTCTCAGCACTGCAGAGAGTTGGATCCAGAATCCTAACCAGATCTGCTCAAGCCTTTAAGTGGCTTTTTACGATATCAGAATTGATAGCACTAAAGCCTTAATAGCTATTTCTCTGTAATCTTTCCTATAAAGGGCTAAACTGCGGACTATTGATTGTTTGGGGGGAAAAAGGTGGGAAAAAGAAGGAGAGGGAGTTCTTGATCAGAATTAGACATCTAGAAGTGACAAAGCTCTTTATAAGCTGAGGAGATAAGCTACGATTGAGCACCAAGATGTGATCAATCTAAGACCATTTTGGGACACCCAAACTGAAAAACTAACTAACTGCACTTCCGAAATCAACAAAATCAGAAACACATGAGAGATGCTGCGCATTTGAGCCAAATCTCCAAAGTGAAGTTTGTACACAAGTAGTATAGAGAAGAACATCCATGCTATGTTTAGTTGTAACCCTAACAAATACTGAATGTATAATACAAGCATACATACATAAGAATATGTAGGTGGCCATGAACTAGGTCAGGAGCTAATCAGACATTCGAACCAGGAAATATTTTAAGTTATAATTCATACACATCAGAAAAACCTTACTTAAGCACTCTGATGCAATTTCCTCAGATCCTGCTGTGTGTTTAATTGGATAACAAGACACTGAGCCATTACTGTGTCCTGTGTTGTCTAAAGTGTTGCCATTATGCTCTGAAAGTCAATAGCATGTCTGGGTCAGGAACGTTTTTTTTTGTTAACTTTAGCAATTTTAGCAAAATGTTGCCTAAACTGCTGTCTCATTGTAGATCTTATAATGACTGGTTAGCCTGTGGACTAGACATTAGTCATTAATATAACTATATTTATTTGTTTATTTATTTATGCTACACATACACACCGGAAAGCGGTAAACTTGAGAAGCTAACAAGGAAAACACTTTAAATATAACAAACAAACCAGAAGTTGCCCACGCTAATATTAAATAATGCTATTCACTCACTGTGCGATATTCATCTTTATATGGAGAATAAGCATTATATAAGATAATTCTATTAGAACTAAGAATTTGGATATGAAGTTGTTTGACTGCTGTTGATTTTCCTTTTTCTTTCTTTCTTTCTTTCTTTCTTTTTTTTTATTTCCAGTGATTATGGATTCTTTTTCATGTGAATGTGAAGCCTGTTTGACCTCAACAAGCCAAACAGAATTAGTAATTAGTAATCCATAGAATGAAGAACTCAAGCTTTTCATTCTAATCATCATGGATTACAAACAGAATGGACACCGGTACAAATGTGTCTGCAGAAGCGTAAAGAAATATATGATGGTCCAATTTGGACTCCCACTGAATAGTCAGTTTAATAGCGCACATGTAGTTCAGGATAAACCGGTCTCAAAGAGCAGATGGAAGCTTTCCACCTGGATTGCTGGCATAATAATGTGAAGCCCAATACAACTGAGCAAGAAAAAAAAAAAAAAAAAAACAGGAGGAAAGCGTGGTTCAGTGTAAAGCTGAAATTAATGTCGGAAAGCATATTCTGCATAAAAAGCCACTTTTAAACATATGGAAAGAGTAGTGATATGAATCTGCTTTTACAAGATGAGTAGTGTAAATTGCAATATGGATCATCTCATGAAAGGTCTCTGTCGTAAAAAGCTGTATATCAAAGAAAGACATGAGAGAGGGGAAGATCAATAATGTTTATTGGAGCAGCTGTTTGCCTGTTTGGATCTCATCACAGTATTGTGTATATCTGAATGTAAGGTGATTCATGAGAAGTTCCCTCCCCCTATTATCCTCCTTCCCCTGACAACTCCCTCCTCACTCAATCTCTTTTTCCAACTCATCTTCTCATGCCCAATGCCTATTTTCCATGATGGGAGGGGTCTTTATGTATTCAAATAAGTGCTCAGGGTATTTGCAAGATCATGCAGCTGCACACAGTGATGTGAGTGGCACGAGTCAATCACTGGAGAACGTAATGGGACTTCATGCAAATAACCACATTACCAAGCACAAAACAATGAGAATCCCATTGGATTACAAGGACGTTTAGGCAAATGTAGCTGATGACTTGACATTTACAATAGTGAATATGTTTAGTCTCCAGATAAAGTGTAAGTAAATGTCAATACCAGATTATATTTTTTTTAGATTGTTGCTATGCTACAAGAGTTGTATATCTTGACTATTACATAAAAATTAAATGATGTGAAGTAACCCAGTGTAGTTTTATACCATCCCTTATTTCAGATATCCTGAGTAATTATTAATGTTTAACAAAGCAGGTTGTATTGCTTTCATTTCATACTAAATCAGAATTAACAATCATACATTTTCCCATCCTTGGGCAGAAAACTATTTGTAGTATTGTATTTTACATTAATGTTACTAATGGCATGCCGATACCCGAATCAGTGATTGAAATTAGCAAAGAAATACAGAGACGAGCCACAAAAGCTCTGAAACCAAAAATAACGGGCAAAGTTTGGATAAAATAAAGATCTGCTCATGATCCAAAATAAACAGGGGGCACGGTGGTTAGCACGTTCGCCTCACACCTCCAGGAATGGGGGTTTGATTCCCGCCTCCGCCTTGTGTGTGTGGAGTTTGCATGTTCTCCCCGTGCCTCGGGGGTTTCCTCCGGGTACTCCGGTTTCCTCCCCCAGTCCAAAGACATGCATGGTAGGTTGATTGGCATCTCTGGAAAAATTGTCTGTAGTGCGTGAGTGTGTGAGTGAATGAGAGTGTGTGTGTGTGTGTGTGCCCTGTGATGGGTTGGCACTCCGCCCAGGGTGTATCCTGCCTTGATGCCCAATGACGCCTGAGATAGGCACAGGCTCCCCGTGACCCGAGGTAGTTTGGATAAGCAGTAGAAAATGAATGAATGAATGAATGTGTGAAACGTGGTGGAGGAAGTATCATGGCTTGGGCTTGCATGGCTGCTTCTAGAACAGACTCACTATTCTTGATGATGTAACTCAGAAATTTTCTGTTTGACAATTTACAGAGAAATGTGTCCAAATTGTCTGTGAGGAATTCCATCATGCAGCAAGACAACGACCCATCAGGGGAGAAAAGTGGAAGGCTTTAGACTGGACAAGTCAGTCACCAGACCTTAACCCAATCAAGCACATTTCAAACTCCTGGAGAGGAAACTGAAGGAAAAAAATCCCCCAAAAACAGACAGCAACAGAAGAAAGCTGCAGCATAATTCAGGAAAAGCGTCACAAAAGAAGAACGCAACAGTTTTGTTGATGCAGTTTTTGCAAGCAAGGGACATGCGAACAAACATGAAGTGTTGTTTACTTTCAGATGATCTGTTTCAATATTTATACTCACTAAAAATTGGGTTCCAATTGATTGATTAGATAAAAAAAAAATCAGTAAATGGGAGCTGAAATTCTAATCTATCAGATCATGTTCATCTTTTCATCTCAAACTAAGACGTCTTACAGAAACACAAATATAGCAAAAAACAAAAGAACTGACCTGGCTCTTCAGAGGTATTTTACTTTCAGCACACACTCTTATACATAGCGTCTTACATTTATACAGATGAGCCATGGAAGGTTTAGGACCTTGCTCAAGAGCCCAGTAGGGGCAGTTTGGTGCCTCTGGGATTCAAACTCATGACCTTCTGCCCAGTAGAGCAGCACCTTAACCGCTGAGCTACCAGTTACCCGTAATGCTTTGAAACGTGTTGCTTAAGCATGTGAAAATAGTGGCTGAATATAAACTATAAAGCTCATTTGCATTACTTGTATGAAATGATTAGTTGACTGTACACAGCAACCCTCACCTTATATAAGACGGCTTCATTTATATTTTCAGCTGGAGAGGTGATCACACCCTCATATACAGTGCCAAAAGCTGGGCTAGAGATATAATCAGAATGACATTGGTGAAACTACATGATCAGGGTGCTACAGTGAACAAACTACAGAGGTGGTATAAAATATGGTAACTTAAACAAAGTGTGCTGGAAGAGAAGGGTCACTTATTACACTTTACTCTACATTACACATTAGAGATATATACACAGTTCATCATCAGATAAACTGTAAATAGTTGTAAATATTCAGTAACAGACTAATTTTAGTTCTTTTTGTTGCTCCTAATAATCAGTTCACCAGATGTAGCATTACATTTCAACAGCATGTTGGATTTTCCTGTGCTTCAGATGAGGTTAAATAAGTAATGAAACATCTTAATTGGCAATATTTACTTTCTGGATCTTAATGATCTGTTTTTGATCATTATGTGATCGTGCCATTAGAAATTCAGATTGGCTAAGAAACTTGGAGGTTTATTAGAAATAAATTGTAAATACATATGGAAGAGATTGATGGTCAATTCAGTTTGCAGTTAATACATTTTGTAGTTGAATTTTAAATGCAAAATGATATAATACAGCTTCCCTTCTATATTACAATGTCTAATATATCTCAAATCATCATAGATCGTCTGCTTCACCTTTCCTCTAGCTACACGGGCGTTGTTACATAAATTCCTGTCCTACATAAATTTTTCCAAAAGAACTCTACAGGGGTGCAGAGGGCGCGTGTCACTCTGTAATGTGTTGTAGGTGCATTGAAGGCTACGGGCAGAATTATTGGCCAGGGCCACAGTGCTGGTGAGTCAGAGTGCACAGCCGGAGACTATAGACTCCCCATCAAGGGAACATAAGCTCCACGGTGGAGCTTGAGCAAAAATGTTCCCCCTCCGCATACGTATGCGGGTTGCCAGATTAGCACTGCAAAACCGTCACATCCTTAATCTGCTTGCCATGGTGATAGTGGACAACCCTGTGATTTAGTTTTAAAATAGCCAGGAGTTTCACAGGACATTATGACCATCCTCAGAAACAATGTGTCATGTGATTAGGGACGTTTAGTTGTGATGGTAAGTGTATCTGATTTTATATAACAGAGAAAGAGAAGTGAAAATGGCAACATTTAGTAAAGTTTGCATGTGGTTCAGTTTTACTTTAAGACTTACTCTTCCTGTCTTCTGTGTCTATGTGTCGATAATTGAGAATGTGTGAATTTAGTTGAAACACTCTTCCATCTCTTCCACTCTCTGTTCTGTGTGTTGTGATGGTTCCTCGCTGGCACACACTTATCTGCAGGTAGATGTTTGAAAAGACTGCTTTCATTTTGCACAGAAAAGCAAGAGACACAGCGTTCCACACGTCATGTGATTGCTTGCTATCTTCATCCCTACTTTCAGACAACAAAGTAAATTCTTTGCAAACTGACAGATATTCAATTTGTCATTCCGCTCAGGTCAAAACCACTTATTTTTTTCATGCTTGCTGAATCAAGAACACTGCTGAAAGTATTTTTTAAACATTAAACTTACCAGAGTATGTGTGTATGTGTGTGTTTAGAGCAATATCTGTAAAGAAAATGGAAAAATCATAATTATACTGCAGAGATTCATTTCCACATATATTTTTAAAGTGAAACAGAAGAAAATTATACTGTATGTTATGTATGTCTACTTGACATACAGTATATCGTTTATGCTGATACACTATTAGATGTTTAGATGGTTAAAATAGAAATAAAAGTTCACCTGCTGCCTTAAAAAGCTTTTCTTCAGCTCACAAATAGTCGAGACAGTGGATTAATTTAGGGTTCATTTGTGAAAACTTACAAACTTGAATCCATTATACAAAACTCACTATGAGAATCAGAGACAATTAGAAGAAATGTTTCCATAACCTAATTGAGCTATCACATTTTACATTGTAATAGCTGAGAACATTTTGGTTAAACGTATACAAATGGTTTTAATTTTAATAATCTTTAGATAGAAAGTGACAGTGAAGAAAAGTGAACTGGGAAAAATGTATAATTAGAGCCTTATGACAAACTGCACTAAACAAGCGCCCACACATAAAATCCCATACTAAATCCCATGTTACTAAAGGTCTTTATTTAATTGCAATTCATAGATAAACTGCAACAAAATAATATAAAATAAAAATCCAACAAAATTTGTTCAGAAGCCTTCGACTGGCAGTGTATTTCTCGATGATCAGTGTTCAGTGCAGACATTAGCAGGATAAACTGTGCTGTAATTATAAAATTGACGTTACAACGAATGCATTATCACTGGTATGTTCTGACAGAAATATCTAACTATTAAAACGAGCACAAACAAGAAAAATGAGCCTACGTCAAATGCAATCATACATTTATTTTAAAATACTCTCTGCAGACACAAACATCATTTTCTGGCATAATGCCGTGATGTTGCTAATTCAGGTTAGCAAAGTAAATTAGCAACATCACGACATTATCCCAGAAAATGATTATTTGTGTGTGCAGAGAGTATTTTCAAATAAAATTCATGATTCATTTGCAGTGAAATCAAACAGCATGGAGCAGGTCAAACTGATGTTACTGAACGGTGAATGGAAGAGGAGGGTAACATTTCTCTCTAAAAGAAAGGGAGTGCTGTTCTTCAACACTGTGCTGTCAACAGCAGCTTTGGTGTAGTAGAATCAGATAAAGAAGTCCAGTGTGGAGCTGTACAAGGACACAGCCTAATCACATGACTCTAACTAAAAGCGCAGTCTTTGCCCTTTAGCTGAACTTCGACTCACTTGAAGTAGTAATGCCTTCGCACTGGGCAGCCTGAGCCAACAAGAGAGAGGGCCTTTGAAATGAACTTCTACAGTGGAGACGGCAGAAGGACAGAAGCAGGGACGACAAGCACAGCTTCACATGTAGCTGTTTGGTAGTATGCAAGTACCAACATGTTCCTTTCTTCTTCTTCTTCTTCTTCTTTTTTTTTTTTTTTTTTTTTTTACAGGACCTAACATTTCAATATATAACAGTTCCTGTGAAATGAGAATGTGGATTGTTTCTGTCGGTCCATTTCTATCTACAAGCATCTGATATAAATATTATGGACTATTGAATAAATGCAACAAGCTACATGAGTTGGTTATGTCATGTCATAGCCTTAGTCAGATGAAAAAACATTACTTTTATGGTAATTAAAACATATGTTTTTGTCTGAGAAAATTCTCTTCAACTGAGTTTGTCATGCCTGTTATAGACACTCATCATTACTGATAATCTATAATAGTCACTATAAAAAATAGTCACTATTCATGTCATTGCTCTGAGATCCTCAGTAGACCTTAGTAGACTGACATACAGCATGGCTATTATTACCACTTTAGCATTTCTTTTCCCATTCCCAGAATTCCCTCACACAATCACATGCACACTCACACCTGACAGCGAACAGAGTGAGACAGAGACACTGCACTATAAATATAAGGCCATGCATGTTTAGAACACTGACTGACACATCCAAGAAACAATAAACGGGGACGTAATGAACTACGCAGTCTCCGTTGTGTATAAACACCTACACACAACCCGACACCTCTGAAGATCTAAAGATATGTCATTTATCAGAATGAACTGATAATATGTTCTAAGCAAATACAAATACATGTAGGAGGTGCGGTAGTCATGTGGGTTTTTTAAGGCAATATGGTTGAGACTAGAGGTTTGGATACAAAAAAAAAAGTCATGCAAGGAAAAGGTTTCTACTTTTATGGGTGAGCAAACAGATAAGAAGCTCACAGAATGAGGAAAGACCACATTATTAATGTGAATGTGAGTCACTGTGCAGTGCATTTAGTGTTCATTTATTCATCCTTAGAAACTGCCTGGTCAGAATTGCAGTGGTATAAATACTAGTCTTTTTAAAAATATATTTTAGGAAATAGAACCAACTGAATTTGTTAGAAAATATTGCAAGCAGGTTTTGGCAAAATAATAACTGCACAAACAAGATTATAAAACAGTCCCGTGCACGTCTCTCGAGAGACGTAGCTGCCGTTGAGGAGTCAATGCCGACAATGTTGACATTTACACTTCTGTTTTTCCAGTGTTACTGGGGGAATAGCATTAGGGGTCATATTTGATTAAAGAAAAAAGCCCTTTTGGTTTAGGCCACCCCTACCTGAGGTTTACACCTTAATACAGATAAAAAATGATGTCACAAAACACCCCTACTATATAAACTAGCTATTACTAACCCTCACAGGTCCTCAGAATGCACATACTAATATAAACTACATAAAGTAATAAAGCTGCTGATACAATATTTACCAGCCTCTCTGCTAGGCATGTAAACCTGCACGCTCACACACGTATACACAAGTTTACTACGTGCGCATATTCACTTGTGGAAACTAAACTTGTCCTATCGGATTATCCGAGTCCCCCTGTGTGTTGTAGAGGAATGCAGGCTGGCCTGGTTAGCATGAAGCCTGAACTTCCTTGTATGGATTCTCACAGACGAGCTGCTGGGGGTTTCAGAGAGATGGACCATGGAGAGCTCATTCCACGCTAAAGAGCCTGGGTTCACTTCCACCAATAGAACAATGAGGTAAGGGCCTTGTGGCCTGGCTGCCCTTGCTCTCTGAATGCCTGTGCTGGACACAGATCCAGCAGGTGAATGCTTTGAAGGCTTTGATTCCTCACAATGTGGATAAAATCCATGTTTGTACATTAATACAACATATATACATACACTGTTGGTACATGCTACGCTAGATGATATTGTACATATGTAGCCTGAACTTTTCTGCTTGGGTGCTGAACTTTTCATCCCATAAGCATGATTACAAAAATACACTGGATATTTAAAACATCTATCTATAGTTCATTCATTCATTCATTTTCTACCGCTTATCCGAACTACCTCGGGTCACGGGGAGCCTGTGCCTATCTCAGGCGTCATCGGGCATCAAGGCAGGATACACCCTGGACGGAGTGCCAACCCATCGCAGGGCACACACACACACACTCTCATTCACTCACGCAATCACACACTAAGGACAATTTTCCAGAGATACCAATCAACCTACCATGCATGTCTTTGGACCGGGGGAGGAAACCGGAGTACCCGGAGGAAACCCCCGAGGTACGGGGAGAACATGCAAACTCCACACACAAGGCGGAGGCGGGAATCGAACCCCCAACCCTGGAGGTGTGAGGCGAACGTGCTATCCACTAAGCCACTGTGCCCCTACCTATAGTTATTAATGATTTTAATATTGTACTTAGTATTTTAATATTGTACTTAATATCTCAGGCTGACAAAGTGTGGGCTTAAAACTAAAATGTAATGTGTAAAAATAAATATCTAGTTAGCCGAGTAATCTTTTCTTCTTTCTTTGGTTTAGCTATGCTTCCTGTATCTAGATAGATAGATAGATAGATAGATAGATAGATAGATAGATAGATAGATAGATAGATAGATAGATAGATAGATAGATACTTTATTGATCCCAGAGGAAATTCAATCATCCAATAGCAACATACAGAGAAATAAGATAGAGACAACAGTCTGTCACTAAACACAATCCTCTGCCTGGTGGTGGGTTTTGCCCAGGATGGAGAGTCTGTCAAGGGTTCTTCTCTGTTCCACCCACAGAGCCTTCCCTCCTCACCAGTCTGTCCAGTCATGCCGCATCTCTCTTTTTGCAGCTTCTTCTCCAGCACACCACAACATAGCAACATAGCACACTGGCGACCACAGATTAGTAATACGTGTTTCTTACCTAAATTACGACAATAACAAAGATTCGACTGTGAAGGAATTGAGGCACTACTTAAATCTAATTTTCATGTTCAGTTTATTTCTCGGGGGGGGCACGGTGGCTTAGTGGTTAGCACATTTGCCTCACACCTCCAGGGTTGGGGGTTCGATTCCCGCCTCCACCTTGTGTGTGTGGAGTGTGTGGCACAGGCTCCCTCTGACCCGAGGTAGTTCGGATAAGTGGTAAAATCAGTGAGGGAGTGAGTGAGATTATTTCTCCACTAGATTTCCTAGAACTACGACAGTGAAGACATTAAAATCTGTGGTCATTGGTTTACAAGATCCTGAGTTACTGAACGGAGAGGACCAACAGAATCTTATATATGAAATTAATAACCCTGTATTCTAGTCACCATTTCTATGACTAGATAAAATACATGCGTGTTTGGCCCAAGAATATTTTATCTGTTCATAGTACAGGCTGATAGAAAGAGGGTTTTATCCTTTTTTTTAAGAACGGTTTCTTCATTCTCCCTTCCTTTTTATTTGAGATATTTACTTATTTAATCCTGCCAAGACCAAATGAGATGTCTGATCTAAATTCTATAAATGTACAAGCCCTTACAAGATGGAACAGAAAATGTATATTTAATGGCACATAGCATAAGGGGGTTATGATATAGCTCATCCATGGAACATTACAGCTTTTGTAATAAATGTCGGCTGTGTTTATGTGCAAGATTCAGTTCTTTAGAATTGACAAGCCCTCTATGGTACTGCATTCATTTCTACAGGCACACAAGTAGACCTACATAAAGTCAGGCAGTGCCTTGCATAAGTATTTGCCCCCTTTGAACTTTTTTGCATGTTGTATTTGTGTTATAACCTGGAGATGACATAAACCTAACAGGGTTTTGGACTGTGTGATTTGCACAACATGACTTAGATTTAAATGTAGAAAATATTATTATGTAATTCAAACAAATAAACAAAATACAGACAATCGCTGGTTTTTATAACTGTTTACTTTACAACTGTCCCCGGGTCCATATTTAGAAGTACATTTTGATGCAATTACATCTGCAAGCTTTTCATTCCTGTAGTTTTAATTGTACTCTGTGAACAATGTAATAGTTGGATTATCATTTAATAAATAAATATTGATTGATACTTTTCCAGAATTTTGTCTCAGACCTTTTTCAATTGTTCATTTAGATATGTTTTATACCAAATTAATAAATTATAAGGTGAAAAGTCTTTATAATGAGACCATTGCAACAAGTGGACTCCATTCCACTGATTATGTGACTGCTGATAGTGTCAGAACTAATATACAGGTTTCACAGCATTATTAGTACTTCATTTATTATTAATTTAACATTTCGGGTTATTTTGTGCAGCCACCCAACACATATTTTCAAAGAATATTTGAAATTTCTATTCCAGGTTGTGACACTAAAAATGCAAGAAAAGTTTAAGGGGGTAAATACTTATGCAAAGCACTATACATGTCTATGGTTTATATATGAAAGTTCATTTGAACTCAGCTGGGTTGACTGCAGTGCAAAATGTGTATCTAAAGGTTTGTTTTTTCTAACCGTTCGGGATCCGTTTCCTCTTGTACTCGCTAAATTCAGTTATTCTGCAAGGGTTTGGAGAAACAGTCAGTAAGTTTAAATCTGTTCGGCTGCATTTGTATGAACGATGTGATTCTTTGAGTGTTTGGTTAAGCTATTCTGGTTTGAGCTGCATATAGTATTTTATTCTGTTCCCTGTTATTTTGTCAGGAACATACATAAATCCTGCATAAACACACATACAAATATCTCCTTCCACATCACTACACAACCCTCAGTACACATTAAACACACACTCATGGTCATTAAAACAACATCCGAATACAGAGAAGCATTCTCACTTGAGTGCAGGCCAAGGTCTGCTGCAATGATGCCTGAAGAGAAGTGAGTAAATTGATAAAGTGTATAAAGAAATGAATGTAGAGTGTGTGAAGGAGAAGACGAGAGCAGCCTCTTGACCTCTGGGACTTTCCTCCCTCTCTAATGTACTTTTTTCATTAGAAGAGAACCTTGACAATGTGTAGAACATCATGTCTCCATCTATACCTATACAATCCATAATGCATGAAGCATGAAGCCATGTTCACATGCCAGTGTCAGGCTTGCCCTTTAACACAGGCTTTTCTATCATCCTCTCCTGTCTTCCTCTTACACAGTGCTACACTGAAATGACCGAATTCAGGAAAAGATAAGGACATGCAAGTTGCTGTTGTATGGAGATGAGTATGGTGGAATATAGAAATGCAGAATGAAAGGAGAGAAGAGGAAGATTGTAAATAGAGAGGAAGAACGTGCTCTGTGACACTGAACTGTTCAAAAGGGCTGAAAGAACGTAATTCAACCTAAGGAAGTGTGTGTGTGAGTGTGTGTATGTGTGTGTGTGTGTGAGAGAGAGAGAGAGAGAGAGAGAGAGAGAAGACAAATAAGCAAGAGATCATGAGTTGAGACAGATGTGGCAATATGAGTGTTTCAGTGTAAACAAACCTTTAGCAAGTAAATTTTTAAAAAATCATGAAAATCAACAGAGCTCAGAGAACAAAGTGTCAGCGCGGAAGAATAAACAATTTGTCAGAACTGATATTAAACATCTCTAATAACTGTGCATTTACATGTAAACTATACATACATGTGACTGCAGCGTGACTCCTGTGGATGTATGACTTTACAGATGACTACATACTGATGCAGGAATTGAATACCGGCTAAACACTACATATGATCAACATCCACTTTATTAGGAACAACTGTACACCTGCTCGTTTATGCAGTTATCTAAACGGCCAAGCACGTGGCTGCCGCATCACAATTCATCAAAAGGTGCAGATAGGATAGAGATCAAGAGCTTATCGTCTCAGTAACTGTGGCATGGTTGTTGGAACAAGACTAAGCTAAAAGCTGCTGAGATTTTCATGCACAGCAATCTCTAGAGTTTACACAAAGTGGTGCGAAAAACAAAAATAAACAGAGAAACATAGCCTAACTGGCTCAACCTGACAGGAAGGTGAAGGTAACTCAAAAAAAACACTGTTTACAAGCGTGGTGTGTAGAAAAGCAGTCAGTAGAGTCAGTAGACTCTATACAGCATACAGCATACAGTAAAGTCAGTAGACACGGTATGCTGAATCTTGCCGCAGATGAGCTTCAACCACAAGAAGAAGACCACATAAAGATCCACTCCTGCCAGGTGAAAACACGAATCTGAGGCTACAGCGGGCACAGGTTCAGCAAAAGCTGGTGCGATGAAGACCGGAAAAAAAACAGATGATGTCATATGATTGCAGCAACATCTCACACAAACATATCCAGCAGCTTCTGTTTACTGCAAATAACATATTTATCCCAAAGACCAAAGAGTTACAAAGTCAACTGCTCTGATACCAGCAGCAACACAGGAGCGAGTTTTCAATCCTTTAAACCGGAGATACAAATAAACAAACAAGCATATACATATACAATACACAATACACATGCAAACACACACACACACGTGGTGGCGAATGTGCTACAGGCTTCTTAAAAAATATGTCTCCTCCTAGACCACCTGAGGTGAACATTTCTCAAACACTGGACCTTGCTCACTCAATTTCTCTAGCACACTGTGGCAGTAATAATCTGCCCTGGAGACAGAGTGACCAGCTGGCAACACACACACTCAAACATGTACACAAACATCCACACATGCAGTGTGTATTGTGCCCGATGTCTGATCCACCTGATGGATGTCTGTGTTGCTAACACTTAATCCAACACTAGCAGAAGCTCCCCGGTCTTTGATTACTGCAACACATCAGATGCTGTGTGTGTGTGTGTGTGTGTGGTGGGTTGTGTGACAGATAGAAGAAGAAATCTTTTGTTTCTCATGCACACACTACTTTATCAACGTGCCAGGTCAGTTCGCTTTGCAGTTGTGTTTATTGAATTGAAACTGCTGCTGTTAATAAGCTGAATCTTGAATGAGTGAAGATGTCAAAGATGAAACTCTCTCTCTCTCTCTCGCTCTCTCTCTCTCGCTCTCTCTCTCTCTCTCTCTCTCTCTCTCTCTCTCTCTGTGTCCCTCTCTGTTTCTTTCTCACATACACACACTTGCAGAAATTCTCCTGGATCAGTCACACAATGAAACCGCAGCTTCTTTTTTGCAGAGAAAAAAAGAAACCAATTACAGTTCCCTGGTCGCATATTTACACTGGATTGTACTTAGTGCTACACTGAACTGATCATGTTCATTGAGAAATACCTCTGCCCCAATTTGCAATACTAGATATCCATACTTTTATATTTTACATACTTTTATTACAACGCTCCCTTTCATTAGTCTCTGAAGTTCCTCATGCCTGCACACTGTGAACCATACGTGCTGTTTATCTTTGGATTACATCCATAGTGCCATCCAGCCATTTGACTAGAGGTTGTAGCTTGTAATTCCTGTAAGAAAATCCCAAGAAAACATACCCTCAACTTGGCAGCACACGGCATCAGAAGTAAATAAAGTCATACTCCTTACCTGCAAATGAATTGTACTGTATGTACAAGTATTTGCTTTAGATCAATCAACATACAGACACATTTGCTTGTTAATTCAATAACAACGTTTATTGAGGTAGAAAATATACGTCACTCATCACATGTGTATGTTAAACACAAGTCCATCAGTCTATTCTTGTTCCTGATATAAACCTCAAATGTAAGGAATTTAAGAATTACTCTTTGAAATCCAGAGAACAAAAGAGATGATGACCAACCGAGCCATAACTCACAGCACAGCTCCTAGCTAAATTCGTCCAAGGACTCTAAACCCAAGCAAGGCCAACGCTACACCGAGTGTATAGTGAGAAGTTTTACAGCCTCTGCAGCTGCTATTATTGTGTCTACCTTGACACAGAGAATGGACAACATCCAACTATTTTTACAAACAGCAATCATCAAAAATATGGTTGTCCAACAGCAGGCCATTGGTCAAGGCAAGCTTCAGAAAGATTCAGAAAGCCTGTAATTCTAGGCTGCTAACTGGTGGTCGTAATCACCTTCTATAATTAGAGCACTTGTTGGTGCAAAATAAGGTCATAGATTTGTGTAGCACATTTTGTAAAGTAGGATAAATTAGGCTCGCACGTGTATCATAGCGGCCAATATAGTCGCATGGGCTTAAGCTATGTTTATGTAACATAATGATGACATGTTTACAGATGTCTGCTACACTGCTGATTTACAAGTGGATTAAGTTTATGACTATGAAGTTTATTATAGAGAGGATTGAATTTATAGTCCTAAGATATGATATGGCTATAAATAAATTATATTTTAAATAAATTTAAAATTATAAATAAATCTGTGTAGGACATCTAGATCCATTGCTGACTTTAGCTGCTACAGTATGTACAATATGTACAGTACAAATTTGTATTTTTAGCTTTCCTAAAAATGCAACTACACAATTACCTACTTTTGGGTTACACTTGAGTAAATAACCAAATCTGTCCCATTTTAGCGCTCTAGAAAATCCAATCAGATGCCACTGTTCCCGAAATCTGCCTAGAACTTACTTTGGCATCTTTATCTTAACAACACCATCCATGTATCTCACCAAAATGTCATGGAAATGATTGTAATCTTCCTTCAAAGATCACACAGAGTAAGAAGCCAGTTTATTGAATGCTGTTAAAATCTGTTAAAACCCACAGAAATACATTTAAAAGCTAAGTGTGATTTCCTCTCACAGTGAGTGTTACACTTTGGATCGAGTTGTGAGATAGCTATGTGCCATAATGAAATGAAAAGCTTAATCACTTCAATTTGTAACAACAACAACAACAACAACAACAACAACAACTCTGGCTACTCTGGTCTCCACCCCAGTCCAAAGATGTGTACCCTGCCTTGTGCCCTGAGTCAAGTGCCAAGTTCTCTTTGACCGAGTTGGGTGAGCTGTGTTGAGAATGGATGACTGAATGGATGGATGGATGGATGGATAATAATACCACTGTCAAAATGGACACGTCAAATGCAATTTATTTGTTTGAGAACCAGCAGGCTTTGTACTACTTTAACTTTACAGATTTCAGTTCAGAAAATCTACATCCCAGTATGTAGATAACTGATCACACCCATATGTGGAGTTCCCACAATTGTTTAATATGTCTAGAAGGTTTTCGTTCACTGGGAACTAAACAAGCTTCATAAAGACACTGAGTTAAATTAAGTGAGGAGAACTCACACAGAACCCTGACCTTAACCCAGCTGAACACTTTTGGGATGAACTGAAATGCTGACTACATGCCAGGCCACCACACCTGCCATCAACACCTGATCTCACTAATTCTCTTATAGCTGAATGAACACAAATCCCCACAGCTACATTCCACAATCTAGTGGAAAGCCTTCCTAGACAAATTGAGCTTATTATAACAACAAAGATGGACAAACTCCATATTAATGGCCATGGTTTAATAATGAGCTGTTCAAGAACATGTAGGAGTGATAGTCAGGCATCTTGGTCCATATGATGAATTAGAAACTATTCTGTGAAAATTTGACCCAGACCACCACACAAATGCAATAAAAAGACTACATTTTATTTCTTAAAAGTCAAATTGGACACCACTGTGCCAAAATTGAATGTATGTATTCCTTCCTGATAGGACCTTTTGTCCCCAGAATAAGTGAAATGCATGGCCACCCAAAAAAACAAACATTTCTGTTCACAATCCTCATACACAACACTCTGTAGCAAATACACTATCATTACCAGCATACAGCAAACATACCCAAATGATCACTGAGTATTGAAAGACTCAGTGTATGAATATAGAAATGTGTGTCCACTTCAGTGCAGCCCAGGGTCCAGACCTAATAAATAGAAGTCTACAGAGAATAGAAGTGAGTGCATATATATATATATAAAAAAGAGAAAGTGAGTAGACTCTTGAACCCCAGGGCTTCCATCCCTGTTGTAACACCTTTATATATACATGTGGAAAAGTCAGCAATGTGTAAAGTAGCCTGTCTTCATTTCTACATATACGATCCATAATACATGAAGCAATAGCCACTCAATTAGCAATGTTCACACAGAAACATGGCAAAATGTCACAAGTGCCCTTTAACACACTTTCCTTTTTTCTTTTTTTCTCAGCTTAAGTCTCCACTGCTGTGCACATGTATGGAGGCTATGCTATGCCTAAGTGGGTTGAACACAGAAAGTAACTAAAAAAAAGTTAAGATTTAGAGAAGAAATGGAGGGGGGTGTTAAAAAAAAAGCTATCATAGAGAGAATGTGAATATCTTTGTTAGCCTCAATGATCTTTAACCCAAGAAAGTGTGTGTTATAGACAGAACTAGGAGAGACATACAGTAAATAGAGAAACTGCATATGAACATGATTAGACAAGATGAGAGTTTTAATGCAAGATCAAAAGATCCCAAAAATCTAGTCTGATTCCTTCTTTCAGCTCAAACAAGTGCAGAAAAGGTCTATAACTCATAGAAAGGCTCTCAGCTAAATTCGTCCAAGGACTCCAAACCCGAGCAAGGCCAATGCTACAACGAGTGTGTAGTGACAAATTTTACAGCCACTGCAGCTGCCATGACAGTGTCCACTTTGACACTGAGAGTGGCTAACTTCCAAGAACTTGTACAAAGAACAATCCTCACAAATATGTTTAAACAACAGCATGCCATTGGTCAAGGTCAGCCTATAGGATGGAGGAAGAAAGTCTCATCCCCAATGGGTGGTCGGCAACACGGTGATCAGTACCATCACAGCGCTGGTATAAGAGTAGGTCATCCATATATATGCGTGGCTTGTAAATATATAATGTGTTGATTTGATCCAAGTTGTCAGAGATATGAGTAGAAATTTTGCTTATTTAATACGTCACTGTCCTTCTGCCACTACAAGCCGATTCAGAGAGAATGAAAAGGTCAAAAGTGTTTCTGCCTAGAGCCGCATCAAATGGCATGGACAGATTTAAAAGAAATGGTAGGAGTTTGCAATTGGGACAATGTCTAAAGCTGTGCTGCAGCACTCATTAGCCATTCCCACTAAGACCTCTGGCCTTGTCTTATGCAAAAGGAGTGCCCACTTAACAAGAAATGGCACCAGAGCACACGTCAACATCAGTGTCAGTGCCACATGGACTGGAATGCAGACTGAAGAGCCACGTGGCACAGGCAAGCACATGAGGCGAGCAAACCCATGCCACTTAGCCCAGGGTACTCACCACAAAATGCTTCATCTGGGAAATAGCATCACACACATACTGTAGCACTCAAGGCAGCTGTGCAATCATCAGCAGCACCTTTAGCTCAACACGCCCGTCTGCCTGCCCGCCTTCGGGTCAATATTAGATATGAATAATAAAGGATTTCTCGAGAGGCTATTTGTTTAATTCAAAAGAGCAGAATGGTGACATATGTTTATGCATGCTTTTGAATTAGTATGCGAAAACCATGCAGCTAGAATATATTAACACTTCACTGCAAAAATGACATCCAAATCTTGAATAAAGGTGAATTTAACAAATATCTACTTTGAGATTATGAAGGAAAATATGTTTCTAGGCAGAAATTGTAAAACAAAATCTAATGTTTCTTTTATAAAATCTGATCATGAGGAATGTTATATTAGCTGAATTCAGCTATATTTCACTTGTTATAAGCTTGTCATCATTCATTTTACATTCATTCATACATTTGTTTTATATTATTCATCAATGATGTTCAAGATTAAAGGATTGATTATGCTTCCTGCAGTATTATGAACGTGACACATATGATATGACGTTAAAAACCGTCCGTTGCACCCGATTGATATGTTTATTCCACATGCACAAAACAAAACAAAACGTCCCTGATGTAGTGTGAAATGTAGTTTTAGAAGACAAGCCAAATGGCTTTCGATTCAGTTATCAGATTGACCTTGCCGTGCTCCGGGTCATCACTGGGCTTTATTATTGCCTTGGACTTTGAAATCTACTGAAGTGCACAGTAGCCTGTAAGAAAGCAGTGATAAGATCAGAGCAGGAGGGCCTGCAGGAGGTCAGTGCTCTATTAACCTGGGAAAGGATTAGCTAAAAACTACAGGGGAGGGGGATTCACTTCCTCAGCATCCTGGATGCTTGCACGAGGGGCCACGGACAGAGTGTGTGCGTGTGTGTGTGTTTGTGTGTGCGAGTGTGTCTGCGTGTGTGTTCTCTGTGTGTGTGTGTGTGTGTGTGAGACCAAGTGACCGAGCTGTAGGTTAGAAAATATTTGTGTGTGAGGGAGTGCATGGGGTCCTGATAAGCAAGTGAATGTGTGTATGTGTGTCTTTATGTGTGTATGTGCATGTGTGTGGCCCATGGCATTTCAAAAAGGCGGCTTTAATACGAGTGCCTGGGGGGCAGCACATCTCTCCAGCTCGCTTATCTGCTGCTGCTGCAGAGGGGGCTGTGGCCTACAGCACTGCATCTCTCTCTCTCTCTCTCTCTCTCTCTCCCACACACACACACACACACACACACACACACACAGAGCTGATAGAGGGACGTTGCAGCTTAATGTGGGCTTAAGGCATTTCTCAATTTGATCCCAGCACAGGGTCATATCATCACATAACTTACTTTACAACATGGATTAACAGCAGCAAGTTTGATTTGGGAAGATCTTGAGAAATCTGTGGTGTCACACATGCAGTAAAGGATCACATCCAACACATTACAAAATAATTTAGGAAGGCATAGAGACATACTTTAAATTGAATTTGTCCCAGAAATCTGTGCCAAAAATCACAATTGAAAATCCACTCACAGCTCCACGGTTTAACAGTCACAAAAAAACAACAACAGTTTTTTCTTTATTATTTCTGATTATAAAGCAGCACTCACACTCACACAAGGTGGAAGTCATTTGTATAATAAAAAGCACATCAGTCCCTACACCAATCAGACGTCTTGTCATTTAGCAACAGGTTTATATGAATCCCTTTGTATTTCCTGTATTTGACAAACTTCTTATCCAGAGTTATGTATATTTATCTAAAGTTTCATACTGAGCATTTAAGAGCCTCGCTCAAGGGTCAAGCAGTGGCAGTGTGGCAGAGCTGAGACTCACGATCGTCCGACAAGTGGTCCAAAATCTTAACCACTGAGCTACCACTGCTACATCCTCAAGCTAGCTGTTCTTACCCAACATTAAACACAACATATCCTTGAATCAAATGTTAAGCTTAGCTATCAAATAACAAGCATCTTCTTAAGCACTAGATCTTCTTTATATTTTATTCCAAATCAATTCATTCCTAAATGACCCTCACTGTCTTTCCACCCTTAATAACATCTACTACAAGGAGCCGAACCTCCGAATCATCACCAAGCATCTGAAAAGTTTTATGATTATTTATTTATGAGATGCTGATGTTCCCATTAAGCTGTACAGGCAGTCAAGCTGCCGCAAAATGATTAAAATATTTTCTTAAAATTGCTTAAAAATTCACATAATCTAACATCTAACATCCACAGCGAACAGGAAGGCAAGCAAACGCATGTCTTTTGTTATCATAAAATTATGATCCAGCATTATAAAGTTTTACAGTCGGAGCGCATGCTGAGAATGAGCTTGGTGTGTACGTGAAGTGCTACTGAGGGAGTTTAGAACACTGTGTAGCAGCTGTGCTCTCTTTAAAGCTGTCGCCTGTGTTATCTTACGAAATAACAGAGCAAACTGTGAGAAAATTCTACATTGATAATTTGGAGAAACCTCTACAAGGAGCTCAAGGAAAAAAGTGCAGCAGAAAAAAAATATATACATTCATTCATTCAATTTATTTATATAGCGCTTTTAACAACTCCCATTGTCTCAAAGCAGCTTTACATAAGTATGGAAACAGAAAAGAGAGAGAGAGAGAGAAAGAGAGAGAGAGAAAAGAAATAAATATATAATAATCATAAGAGGAAGAAAAAAAAAGGATAAAAATAAATAGTAGCAGAGAGTTGATGGCTGATATACACTTCAAAAATAATATCTTTGTAAGCATCTATCTAGTCAAATGTATAGCCTTTTTCTTATTACTCGGTTACAATAAACCAAATGTAAGATTATGAAGCCTGTTAATATATTCTACTATTGGCAATTTTGTTCAATTGGCAAATTATATAGCATCCAATTCTATATAGAAGCAAGATTATTCTATTGCCAGTAGAATAAGATCATTTAAAACTTAAAAATAGTAAAATAGGCGTAATAATTTCATATTTCAATTCATTTCAATTCCATTTTATTTGTGTAGCACTTTTGACAATTTACATTGTTCCACAGGTATACAGGAATATAAAAATTCAGACACAAAAATTAACATCGTCTCTAAAGAACATCCCATAGACAAAGGTGGCAAGGAAAAACTCCCTGAGATGATACGAGGAAGAAACCTTTAGACTCAGAAGGGAACCTCATCCTCATTTGAGTGACACTGAACAGTAAATAATGTAAACGTAAATAATGTCATTTCTACAACAGTTTATACTAGTGCAACCAAGAGCTCCTGAGGAACTAATGGGTCAGTGTAAACTCTTCAGTTCAGCACAGACCTGATTGCTGATGAAGACCAGACCATACAGCTGACTTACACAACATATATCGATTCGGATTAATATGTATGAATAATTGCATGCGTTAATAATTTGGATAAATATGTACGAATAATGACCAAAAAAAAAAAAATGACAGCACAGTGTGCTTACTAGTGTATCCAAGAGATCGGCGTTGAGATTTTTAACTAAAGAACCAATCCACTCTCAGAAGAAAAAAACACATTGCATTGTATTAAGTTGAATATCAATCTGGCACAAGCATAAAGTGCACAGCATATCAAACTTTCACTCCGACGCTCTGTACGCCACTTTCTGCACCAACATATTTTATCCAAGCAAACCTCTACCACATTGCTATTTGAACACGATCAATATGTAATAAATAATTTCACCTCTTTTTTTTTAAACATATTGACCGCAGCCCACTTCATGAGGAAAGTCTGCTTTTCATGACATATGATTAGATTTACCCGGCTCCTGAAACTTCTCCTCTTCTCTGCAAGCACAATCAGTCTTTCCGCTCACGTACGAACACAGTAGATATATCATAAGCGATAACTCGCTAAAACAAATTAAAAGTATCCATCATTGATTATTTTTTCTATGACAGCACGCTTTGTTTAGTGTATTCTGAAGTGTATTCCCTGCCTTAATATCTGTTCGTCGGGAGCCTTGATGGCATCCTGATAATTCAGAAATAAAATAAATAAGAAAATCAAATAAATATATATTGTTTACACTATGTAGCACTAAAAGGTTGTTGTACCCTTATATATACAGTAGCTGTGTGCTTTGATCATTCTCAATGCAAAGACAGCAGGAAAATACAGACAGCTTTGCTCTGGTTATATGGGATAAAGCCAGACAATCAAACAAAATGCACGCTGATTTCCTCAAGGAAATAATAGGGTTTATAAACATGACTTTTTAGAAATCTAACTTTTCTGAATATGTAAAGATGATTTAAAGTTTGCAGGAGAACTTCACAGGACTGTATTAAACAAATTTCATGCATTTTAAGTCCTACACTAGGCTTAAATAAAAACGCGTTTCAAGATGCTCAAAAAAACCCCATTAACGTTCCTAAATTTCTGCAGCCGTAAATGACATTATTAGAGTGAGCAAAGCGTGCAGTGTTTAAAATGATCCATGGCTGACCTTATAAACAGCATTTAAATGTACATAAATATATGCATTTTTAAAGAAGTGTCCTAAAGGGGAATAATAGGCTTTCTGTGAATCTAGACCTTATAAACACAAAATATCAGACTTTTTGTGCCTTCTTGAGGAGAATGAGTGAGGATAGAAGACATCATGTTTTAATTTTTAAACGCTACATCATGTGTTCTCCATGCACATGACCCACAATGCTTACACAGCTGCAGCCATCACAAGCAGCAAAATCCTGACTTCTACCACAGCAGTGCACTATGTTGCAGCCCTAATACACCACACTGCCTTTAGATCATCACAGGCCAGCAGGATATTTTACCTTAAACCACAATGGCAAATGTACAACAGAAGTACACATCAGAAGCCCATCATCCTTTTTTTTTTTTCTCTCTGTGAAGCTAACATGTGACTGTGATTCATCCATAGCATCGACAAAGCGCTAGCACTTTAAATATTTCATTTGATTTCAGGGGTGTGGATTTTATTATTTATGATCCAAAGAGCTCTATGCACTCTTCTGTAAGGATAATTGTAAAGTAAATATTACCTCACTGCTATAACGAGCATGCAGCTTTAAAGACTTAACCTAGGCATAAATGATAAGATGTTATAGAAAGTTTGGCCTCCTCTTATGTGAGTGCTTTTCTTTTTGACTCTTCTTTGGTTTAGCTGGACCAGCTACTATACTGTGGGGACTTAAGGTGCAAAAGTTAACACTGTCAGCACAGATAATAATGCACAGTTATGACAAAAGAGTGCACATGATTTATTACATGGAATAGCTCGACACTACAATATATCGTTTATCGGTTAGATTAGATTTTTTTCAGGTCATTGTGTATCTATGAGATTTGAATAGTTCAGTCACACATACATCCATGTTCTGTAGCTCTTATCTTGTACAGGGTGGCAGGGAACCTGAAGTCTATACCGGGGACTTGGGAAACAAGGCAAAGAACAAACTGAACTGAGAGTTAACCCATGACAGGGCACACACACAGACACACACACACCCATTCACACACTGCAGCACTGAGATGTCAATCAGTCTAAAACGCATGTCTTTGGACTGGAGGTAGAAACTGGAGTCCTTGGTGGAAACCCCCAGAGCACAGATGAATATGCAACCCCCAATCCTGGTAATGTGAGGAAAACATGCTTAGGAAAAAGCCATCGTCCATAGATAATTGAACTGAGGATGAAATAATAAATAGTGTAAGTACACAAGCACACAGTGAAGGCTGTGATGTTACTAGCACATTCACTGTACCTAGTATAGATAACATTGCTCTAGAAGCACAGTTGAACATGTCTGGCAGTGTGAATCACATCTCATGTGGAGCAAATACAAAAAGCTGAAGTAAATAAAAACAATGGTGTGCATCTTTAAATAATATGTGTAATGAGGGAGGGAGAGGATGGCTGAGTTCACAGAGCAGCATCAGTGAGCTCAAGGTGTTGTACAAGACAAACAGTTCAGTCAGGACCACTTGAGTCAAAATAAAGACAATTCTTTGACATATTTAAATTTTTGATTTGCAAGCTTATAAAATTTACATTTGGCGGTATGGCTCTGTTCTGAATTCCCCATCCTTTTCATGAGCTCCATGAAAGCTAGCCAGGGAACAGCAGCAGCTTCTGGGGACAATCTCCCATTGAACTGGGAAAGCAGCAAGACAAAATCCCCCCATGTAGTACAGAGCCTGCATCAGTGACAACAGAATGACACTGATTAAGTTAAACACAAAGTTTCAAGGAGGAGCTAGGGGAGGAGGTGGGTTGTAGCAATGCAGAGGAAACAGCCAAGCAGAGAGACTGAAAAAAGCATTTAAATAGGGTGCCCTGTTTGAAAGGGACCAATTAGGAATCAGATCAGTTGATGGGCGGGGTTAGAAAATTTGCCATCAGCTGATAGCCGAGCTTGACTATGTGGCTTGCCTGAACTGACGCTGAACGCTATATTTATTCAAAAAAACAATAGCGCATATGAAAGTATTGTTTTGTGTATTTCTACAGTATGCGTGGGTCTCTCTTGTCTATTACAATTACACATAAGGAAAACATGCTCTCTATATAAACAATATACTCTCTACCTCGTTTGTGGACACCATGGACAAAGTTTCCTACAGTTCACCCTAGCCTACAAGCATGGCTGCGCCGGACTCACCTTCTCAGCAACCATCTGCACTTCCTCGTTTCCAGTCAACAGTCATCTTGTCATGGTTTCAGCCTGTATTTTCCTGGAAAGCTAATCGACTGACCTTCTGCCTGTTCTGATCATTTTTTTGCTGGAGTTGTACCTAATATTTTGGCCTGTATCTAATAATCTGACCTGCATTTGCATTTGTTTTCCTGAGTCACTATATGACCTGGAGTGAAATTCTATCACTGTCTTTCATTCTCATGAGTATCTTATATAGACATGCAGCCAAGCACACCGATTCAGCCCCTGACCTGGATACTTGCTCTATCATTAGTCACAGTAATCATTAAAAAACATCCTCATTTATTTGATGCAGGACCTGTGTAAGCACACAATTATGTCCCGGTTATAAAGCTGAGAGCTTTGCCTTGCAGGATTCAATCCTAGTGTGAATGTTCAGACACGGTTCTCAAATGCTGAGGGAACCAACAGTCCCTGTGTTTCTTTAGCACAGTTCAGGCCCTGGCTTGAAACCTAGAGGATTTGTGTTTCATAATAGACTCAGTCAGGGAGAGAATGAGCAGGATTAAGTCAGCCTGTATCGGAATAAGGATTTGATGATGTCATCCGTATGAATGAAGCAGTTAGCGGATTAGCACTCCTAAGGCAGAAGTGATCCAAACAAATGGATGTGAATGTCTGGCCAAGAAGAAGAAAGAATATGGGGAAGGTGGTGACTGTGGATGACTTTGGTCTATGTAAAACAGGAGCAGCTCTGTTCTAATGTAGCTATTTTCAAAATTCAGACAATGGACTTTAAGAAAGAAGCTTATAAATAGTAACATTTATACATTCATACATTTTTATATATGCTTATTTATATATGCACAACTGTTTTTAACCTTTTTCATTTCTTTATTCTAGCAGCTTTGGAAGCCAGCACAGGACGTCACAGAGCGATGGTGAATGTTGGCCCCCAGGAGAACGTTTAGCACTGGTTCACCTCTGTTGAACAACCATGGAGATGCTTAAATGGCTGCAACATCACCTAGGGCTGTTGCCTTTCCTTTCCATACCGACTACAAGCCATTTTGCTAAATATATCAGAGGAACTGATCACTCTAGCTACACCCACAATTTATCCTATCTCATAAAAGGCACAGGTGTGTAATATCATTATAGCAAACAACATACTAAAGTTGTAGAATTCATATAGTTTACAGAATATGAAAAAATATTGTATGTGATTTTTTTTTAACTTTCAATAGAATAACCAGAGAATGCTAGCAACCTAAAATCATGTAAATACTTTATACTTACTTTATACTTTATTGTCCCCAAAGGGGAAATTCTTTTCCACAATACTGCACTTGCTTGACACACACAACATAAACATAAACAGTCATAATACACACATGTCAAGAAACATTCAAAATAACACATTTAGCGATGTCTGTTGTTAAGGTACTGTAGCGCACTTAGAGGGATTGGGACACAAAGGAACAAGCATAGAGACGGGATTAAGGCAAGCAAGGTCGTGATTTTATTATTCCTCCCAGGTTGGTGCAATCTTAATGCAGCAAAAGGTAAATGAGAAAGAATATAATAATCAGTTCCTTCCTTTGCGGTGCTTGGGAAGAGATCCCGGCTCCAATTCCAGACAGCAGAAGGGGGGGGCGCTGTGACCAGGGGAAACAGTCCTTCTCCAGGAGTATACCATGGGCTGGATCTGAAGCTCTGGATCCGCGGGAGGTCCTTGAAAAGAATGCCAAAGGGATAACGTCTATTCGTTCCATTAGGCACGCCCCCCTTACCTCCCTGTAGCCGCTGAGCCTGGCTCTCCCGTGTGTTGCCCAGCCAGAGGGTGAGTGCTACAGCGGCGCTCCCGATTGGCTCTCAGCTTCTCGGCGGGAATTCTGCCGCCCCGCCTTGCACGCTGAATCCTTTTTAGCGCTTTCTCAGCGGTGCTGTCCACGGTGCTTAATCGCCGCCTTTTTAGCGCTTTTTGGGGGCGAGGAGCGGTATCTTGGCTGTGTGGGACGGCGGTGCATGCTCCGTCGTCACAATGCCCCCCCCTTAGCTCTGAGCCCCCGGCTGGCAGACGGGAGGAGCAAGGCACACGGCAAGGTCGGCGGAGGAAAGCAAGGCACACGGCGAGGTCGGCGGGGGGGAGCAAGGCACACGGCGAGGTCGGCGGGGGGGAGCAAGGCACACGGCGAGGTCGGTGGGGGGGAACAAGGCACACGGCGAGGCCAACGGGGGGGAGCAAGGCACACGGCGAGGCCGGCAGGGGGGAGCAAGGCACACGGCGAGGCCGGCGGGGGGGGAGCAAGGCACACGGCGGCGCAGCCAGAGAGGGCCGAGCGACGTCCACGGCCGAGCAGAAGGGCCGGGCGACGTCCATGGCCGAGCAGAAGGGCCGCGCGAAGTCCAGAGCCGAGCTGAAGGGCCGCGCGACGTCCACGGCCGAGCAGAAGGGCCGCGCGACGTCCACGGCCGAGCAGAGGGGCCGAGTGCAACCCTCGACAAACCGCGGCCTGGTCCGCGCATCCAAAACCCAGAATGGGAGGGAGGGTGGGGAAAATCTCTGCCACTCTGGGGCGGCGGCCATCTTACGAGCGGGCTCTGGGGCGGCGGCCATCTTGCGAGCGGGCTCTGGGGCGGCGGCCATCTTGCGAGCGGGCTCTGGGGCGGCGGCCATCTTGCGAGCGGGCTCTGGGGCGGCGGCCATCTTGCGAGCGGGCTCTGGGGCGGCGGCCATCTTGCGAGCGGGCTCTGGGGCGGCGGCCATCTTGCGAGCGGGCTCTGGGGCGGCGGCCATCTTGCGAGCGGGCTCTGGGGCGGCGGCCATCTTGCGAGCAAGCTCTGTGGCGCCGGCCATCTTGCGAGCGGGCTCTGTGGCGGCGGCCATCTTGCGAGCGGGCTCTGGGGCGTCGGCCATCTTGCGAGCGGGCTCTGGGGTGGCGGCCATCTTGGTCACCTCCTGCTGATGGAGTCTGGTCTGCAAAACACATTGTAAGACCTGCTCCATTGTAGGTCTGGGAGCTTCCTCTGTGTCCTGTGCCTGCATTCTCCACCAGTGTAGCGCACTTAGAGGGATTGGGACACAAAGGAACAAGCATAGAGACGGGATTAAGGCAAGCAAGGTCGTGATTTTATTATTCCTCCCAGGTTGGTGCAATCTTAATGCAGCAAAAGGTAAATGAGAAAGAATATAATAATCAGTTCCTTCCTTTGCGGTGCTTGGGAAGAGATCCCGGCTCCAATTCCAGACAGCAGAAGGGGGGGGCGCTGTGACCAGGGGAAACAGTCCTTCTCCAGGAGTATACCATGGGCTGGATCGGCGATCTGAAGCTCTGGATCCGCGGGAGGTCCTTGAAAAGAATGCCAAGGGATAACGTCTATTCGTTCCATTAGGCACGCCCCCCTTACCTCCCTGTAGCCGCTGAGCCTGGCTCTCCCGTGTGTTGCCCAGCCAGAGGGTGAGTGCTACAGCGGCGCTCCCGATTGGCTCTCAGCTTCTCGGCAGGAATTCTGCCGCCCCGCCTTGCACGCTGAATCCTTTTTAGCGCTTTCTCAGCGGTGCTGTCCACGGTGCTTAATCGCCGCCTTTTTAGCGCTTTTTGGGGGCGAGGAGCGGTATCTTGGCTGTGTGGGACGGCGGTGCATGGTCCGTCGTCACAGGTACTTAATGACTGAGGGAATCAAGCTTCTTCCAAAGCGGGCCCTCCTGCACCTCAGAGCCCTGTACCTGCACCCAGAGGGCAGTGGGGCTAGATACTCATTTAGTGGATGTGTGGAATCCTATTCTATTGAAATGGCAAAGTGTCCGATAGCTGTGTTATTGAGTTCTATAAGGTTAGGTGTTGGAAGACCTATAACTTTTGCAGCAATACTGGACACCTTTGTGAGTTTGGCCATATTTGTAACAGAAAGCATTTTGTATTGTTCAACAGAAAGTTGAACAATACAATAAAATTGACTGAATAATGCTTTGATAAAGTAGCAATAGTAATCGAGGAGCGACATGCAAATGTCCGTTCACAGGATTTCATTTTCTACCAAATCTTCCTCAAGATCAGTGGGACAATCCTGAAAACCTATTTCAATTTACGAAAGCTTTTATAATCAGAAACTAAATAAGGTTTGTCATAAATAAAAATGCACAAGACTGAGAAATACCAGCCTTGAAATGCTAACTCCTTTCCTTAAACTGCAGTACTGTAAGCTGATATGAGAACATCTGACAGTTTGTTCATGCTTTCACCATTTACAAGGTAGCCCATTACCCTTAATTTATGAGGTAGACCTCTGGGGCTTCATGTTCATGCTCTTTAGCAGTCTCACATATTGTTCGAATGCACATAAATCTGTTTTCTTAGAACTGGATATATTTGGCTACAGTGTTCTGTATGTAATGGCCATGCATGGCAGCCATTAAAGAGTCCAGGGTCCATTCTATTGTCCCTGTCACGCGACAGTTCAAGCACATGGCATGACCGTGGCCTATTTCCCCCCTCTACCACCCCAAAATTAGTTGGGGCATGTGGCTATTTGCTCTTCGTGGCCCAGGAGGAATGCTAGCCACAGCTGTTGGAGTGGCTGCCAGCTACTGGCCAAGCCTTCTCTCTGCATTTACCCTTATCAACAAGCCTGGCCACTCAGCACTTCCCGAGGGAGGAGGGTGAGGACAAAGCCATACGAATTTACTCTCAAATGGACCGCCTGGGACATTGTGCTTGCCAAGAAGCTTAGTGTGTTATTAAGCATGCTAGCTAATTTTGCATTGTTCATTCATTCATTCCTTCCTTCCATCATTCATTCAATCAATTATTTTACATGCAAAAATTTTGGCACCCAAAAAAAAAAACCTGCGCTTTTTAAATTGGCTAAAGGACCAAAAAATTCCATTAGTGAGCTTTTTGGTACTTGCTCCCCTACAGGACTTGATAATACTTAGCTGAGTGGCTTACTGATTGTTTACACCATCATATACACACAAAGAATCCCCACAGAGTACATAGGTTATTTGTGCTAACTCTGAAAGTACAATGAAAGCAGCAATGTTTTAATATAAACTGTAAAAAATGCTTTGTGTTTTGGGACATACTGATCAAAAGTATATGAGAGTATATGCTGCGTTCTCACTCTTCAGATTGATATAGGCTTGAATCCTATCACTCCATATCCATCATAACTCCTGAGCATGCTCTATGCAGTGATTTATAACTTAGGGTTAGGCTTTAAAGCCTTGATCTTTGCCTTCTGAACTGATGTATAGCCATATGTACTTTAAACCATTTAAACAATAATATTTCTTTTGCATTGTTCTGCACTGATGTGCAACTGATGTTTCCTGTTACTCTCTACACAATTATTATCGGTGAGCCAGAAATGTGTAAATGTAATTTTTTTTCTTGTCATTTCACTATGAATTTTATCATGAGATGAGATATGATTCTTTTCCTTCTTACATTAATAAATCTATTTTTTGGCCTTTCTGGACATAAAACACAGTCCAGACTTTGTGTTTACATTTAGATAAGAATGTATCTGTTATTGTAAGGGGTTATTCTCAGCAGCTTGTTGGAGTGGTGGAGTGTGTATTTTGGTTTGCTGGTACAGTTGTAGAACAGTGTGAGGAACTAAATGTGCCCCAGCATTGCTCGGACAGCACTGAGCTTTTATGTCCTCCATCAAAGGTTGACCGGGCCATATATCAATTGCTGTTTTACTATCACTGCCAGACCCAGGCATGCATACAGCCACTTTCAGCCATGGCAGTTCACACAGATCTAAAATTGCAATAAGATACACTAGAGTAATATTTATATTATGTAATATAAATAACATTATGTAATATAAAAAAATCCCATAATATTATGCAAAGTAGAAGAAAATCCAGTAATACTGAAATTTCATTTTAATAACAATTGTTTTTTTGTCGTAAATAAAAACTTGTGAAATGACAAATGTTTGTATAATCTCTATTGCTAACTTTACATACATTATTAAAACTATTTTGCTAATAGAAAATAAGTTTCCCTCTTTCCTGTATTTATTTCACATAGAAGCATGACGACGAACACTTGGTGGTATAATGTTAAATAACATTTTATATATACCTTGAATGTAATGAATGTGCTATAACTAAAAGCAGACAAGCTAAGATAACCTACTCAGTCTTTCAATAATAATAAGTATGGATTGTTCTCTTTTTTTATAAGGAACCTTTGTATTTGCCATATAGTAAAGATTACATTGCTATCTGACACCTCAAAGACTATTTCAATCAAGATTACACTCACAAAATGTTTTATGTAGGAAACCAAGCTAGATATGACTTATAAATTACAAGCTATCAAGAATGGCAGAAATTTCACAAACACCATAAGGCATATGAATGAGCATCTTGTACAAGAATCAGTGGTGGATGTTTTGAGCAGCAGTCGGCTTGTTGCGCCTGTTTACTCATACATGCAGACACATACTACAAGGACAGGTGTGTTAACTCTCATCCTTAGATCACAGCTCATGGGAGGGTGTGTTGCCTCCCTCGCTGAGAGCACACATTTGGTGTGTGTGTGTGTGTGTGTGTGTGTGTGTGTGTGTTGTTTTTCCATTCTGGTGCCTCCATTTTTATCCTTTGAGATTTAATTACCATCTTCCTTTCACCTCCAATTAGAGAGGCCAGGCCTCTCGGCCCTAATACTAATTCACCACAGCATCCTGTTCACTTTATAAATAAACTCCTAGCAGCTAACCTGCCTGACTCCTGTGCATATGCTCTGACTACGCTAGATATCTGATGCAACCACAGATTTTTTTTGGGAAACAAATAGTGTAATCATATAATGATACTTCAGTGAGTAATATGTTTTAAACTCAACTTACAGACGATGACTGTCTCTCTCTCTCTCTAACACACACACACAAACACAAACACACACATACATTTTCTCCCTCTGTGTTAAAATCTTGTGTGGGATCCACCTGATGTTTCACTATATTATCTGAAGGAAAAAGTAGCAGACATGTACAAGAGTTTGAGAGCATCTAATTCTGCTAATACAGATTAGCTCCTGCATTGATTGAGCGACAAAGACAGGCAGGGAAGAATGCTCCAACATTCAATTATCCACACGGATAGACATGAAACCAACACCCAGCTTACCACCAACGCCTCCCTTGTGTTCTCTCTGCTGATGAAAATGACTGGCAAAGAATAATGCATTTATACCTAGATAATGCACTGATATGAATTCACCAAAACCAGACAGCTGAAGATTGGGAAAAAGACCAAGAAATGTTTTTCTCATCATATCTACACAACATAAGGTCTTCTGCTATGTAGATATGATGAGTTTTTACTCACCACAGTGGTAAAGAGTGAATGTTTGAGTGACAGTAGCCTTCTGTATATATAACAGCTAACAGATATGTGGGCTGCATTAATGCAGTCATAAACTTCAGTAGCAGTTCAGTCAGTATATCTGACACTGCTTGGTTATGTAAGGCATGACTGTCTGTGCTGTTTTTCTTCTTCTCAGATATTCTTTAACATTGTAATAAACTGTCTGGGTAGGTATGAGCCAATGATGTAACATAATATTATACCAAACTTTAATTTTATTCATTTGCTTGTTTTTTTAGTCGTTAGCATGTTTGCCTCACATCTTTTAATTTAGAGATTAAAAACTCCACGCTGTGTCTGTGGTGCATGTTCTCCCTGTCTTTTTGGGGGGGTTTCCTCCCCAAGACCCAAGACGTGGGTTTCTGCCATCTCTATATTGTCCACTGTGTGTGTCATTTTGTCCTTTGACAGGTTGGCAACCCATCCATGGGGTGTCTGTCGTATTTAGTCCCCAGTCCCCTGGGATAGACTCCATGCTCCCTGCAACCATGTGTAGGATAAGCGGTACAGAAAATGGATAAATTTCCCATGTAGACTTCTCCATTTGAAATTGAATTGGGCACGGGCACATCCATATTTAGAGTTGCTGAAGATCATTGCCACTTTTGGCAATTTCCAGATGAATAGATATAAAAATAAGTCACATCTGGCAGCTGCTTATAGAATAACTCTCTTAAAACACCATTAAGTACAGCAACTGCAGATCATTTGGTGTTTTAAGGTAAGCTCAGGTCTTTATACATGGAAATGTAATACAGCTAGTGTTTTCTAACACAAAAATGATTTACCAGACGTGGTAGCTGTTACAGGACAACCGTCACTGGACAGGCTTGATGCACAGTAAGAAAAAGAAATTAAATACACACACAGTAAAAATTGACAGCTGCAGGGAGGAGTTGGGAAATGAACTGGAGTCTGCTGTTAAGCACAAGTAGTTGTGTGGCTTTACAATATATGGTAGTCTTCAGCTCAGAAGTGAGAGAGAGCACAAAAGAGCAAGAGAGCACGATGGAGGAGGGGTTGCTGGTGATAGCCATAAGCTGTACTCCATTGCGTGACAGTGCTGATGGGATTGCAGCGATGGCAGGAGGTTAAGAGCTTCAAGCGTCCAGGGGCATACCAGGCCACCTGGCTGCACACACACTCTGCACACACTCACAATGACTGAGCTGCTCATCATGGACTGGCTGCACAGCCTGGAAAAGATTTAGGAGAGCTGATTCTACTGATTCTAGATCAGCAGCTACCTGCAGAGGAGATCTAAAGCAGGAAGTGGAGCAGATGCTAAAGGACGTGCTGTCATGTAGCTGACGCTAATTAACCGTTTTAACCAAGCGACCGGTGTTTAAACGTAACACACAATTAACAGGAACATCAGTTTAACGTATTAGACCTGTATGAATAGAAAAGCTTGAAGTAGCATCACTAACTGCTCTTTAAAAAATTAGACATGATAGTAAGAGTAGGGAATAGGAATATTAAAAAAAAAAAGTCTCTAGTTTAACATCCAGGAATATTATCACTGGAATCATTTTGCATTTTAGACATTTTGTGGATGAATTTATTGTATATACAATCTCACGCCTGCACTGAATATCATTGAATACTTAATACTTAATATCATTGGATTTTTACAAGTAAAATGGTTTTGAAAATAGAGTAAAAATACAAATAAAATTACTACTACTACTACTACTACTACTACTACTAATAATAATAATATTAATAATAATAATATGTAAACATGCATGTACATGAATACACACAGATACATAAAATTACCCAGTTTGAATTAGTGTGTATACCTCCATCACCATCACACCATCTATCTATATCTCTCTCTCTCTCTCTCTCTCTCTCTCTCTCTCTCTCTCTCTTTCTCTCTCTCTCTCTACTTTTACTATTATTTTCTCTATCAGCCTAGGGGCCTTGTTTATATAGAGCCTGACAGAATTCTGATTGGCTGAAGGAAAGAGAGGCTTCACGCCAAAAACACCCCCCTTTTCTCTCTTTCCTTCAGTGAGTGGATGACAAGCGTGTGTGGTGAACTGTCACCATGCTGGTATCATCAGAGAGAGACACTGAAAGATGTGTGACAGATAGAGTGTCACATTCAAGCCCCTACTGGTGAAAGAATAAGAGAGGGCCACTGCATGCATTGTCGTCCTCACTAGAACGGGACATTTAGTGTACAATTATGTTCATGTATCAAGCACACAGGATTTTACACACATTCAGTCACAGGCAAGCCCACAAAACCTACAGAAAGAACAGTTCTCATTTCTGCACTAAAAGGACCTGAATGATTTGATTAGCATATCCATAGAACTTGTGTGTCAAGGTACTAGTTATGTGGAAAAACATGGCAGTTTTCCCAAGAGAAAACAAAAATAATGGGCTTTGAACGTCAGCTCTTTTTTCAGCAACCTGAGATATCCACAACAACAGCAGGTGTGATTATGTAATTATGTATAAATAGAGTTTGTTATATAGCTCAGCACTGTTACCTGTAGCTGTGCTGAAATTAAAGCAACACAAGCTTCCAAAAATAATTTTTCAATGCACCAGTGTGCTGTAGACAGTACACAGGCTTTTTTACATGTTCGAGGCTTCAGCAGACAAAATTCCTTCCATAATATTAACTCAACACCTGATCACTGTGTAAATATTTACACATCTACCCACACATCAGTGCTATGGGCCACAGCTACATTATTTGTGTAGAGGTTTGTGTTTCTTTCCACCGTTATTTATTGATTGCGTAGTGTTTCAAGAAGATTTAAGCAAGCCAAGATCCCTTTCATCCAAGCCTAGCCGGCTAGCAACAAGGTCTACAGGTTCCAAAGGGACAGGGATCAGCAGCGCTCCATCCCTCTACAGCAGCTCCCTGGATCTGGCTGAATTTTAATGGGATTTCCAGCTCAGCAGGACGCACCTGCTCTTCAGCCACAGAACACCCCGTATCGATTGGCCCGCCACGTCGCACCACCATTCATCAAACAGCATGTGACGCTCCAGCAGCAAAGCACCCAGCAGACACACACACCAATGATCCTAACCAGGTGTGTTTTACTGACACCAATCACACAGCACAGGACTGTGACTTGTGAAGGGGGGTTGTTTTTGAACAACAAGAGTATTCTCCAGCAAGGATGCAATAAAACTGTGATAACATTTGGGTGTGTATGACTGAATAAGAGGTAAGCAGGAAGTGGATCAAAACTGCTCTTAAATATAAACACTAATAAGAATTATTAAAAAAAAAAAAAATTGATTTTTTTTTTTTGGAAAGTGTAAAATTACAAAAAGTCCTATAAATAGCTCTATATTTTCTAGTAAGACTTGTCCTAGTAAGGCTTGGGCAGGATCTGAAACATATCCTAGGAAAATTTTAGCTGGAACCTACAGTATACTAGGAACATTTCATCCACTTCATCCCATCCAGGTTGGAATATATATCCTTGTCCATCACAGAGCACTATACAGACACACTTTAATTTAGCATAGCAGTCCACCTCAGTATGTGCTTCTGGGAGGGGGAGGAGACTGGAAAACCAAGAGGAAATTCACTTGTCATATTCTACACAGATGATAACCTTAGCTCTGGATCAGCATTGATACCTGCTACACCACAATGGCACCCTAATACCTATGAACTATAAGTATCTCTCGCATTATCAGCTGATGGCATTGTGGGCAATGCAGAAAACTGACGCCAAAATAAAATAGACAAAATTCTGTCAAAACAGAATTTCAATACATAATAAGTTGTTCAGGATAAATTTATTTCACTAAATATAATTCTTTAGCCCTGTATAATAATGTGACCTGTTTAACTGATATGGAACTACACTGGTATTAGAGATACATAATATATAAATCATGGCCCAAAAAACTAATACGGTTTAATTGGAACAAAACAGACTTCAAGCATAGGTTTGTTGCAGTAAAAGAGCTTTACAGTACTGAGTGTATATCTTGGCATAGTGACAGTTAGCAGTCTGTGTGGCCATGTCTTCCAAGGTGGGTCTACACGACATGACATGTGCCCTTCTGCCACCATCCCTCACCTTAACTCCATGGCTATGGCTCCGATGTCATCATTACGTCTCTATTCAATTACTCTGACCTCCACACATGCCCTGGACTCCCACCCTTGTCCCGCTCCATTGCTACAGAAGGTTAATTAAAACAGAATGCGTGGCTAATTTCCTTTCTAACGAGAGTGGGTGAGATGTAATAAGTCAAAGAGACATTATAGGCCTTCATTGAAAGAGATTTGTGGACAAGGCTGCATAACCCTTTGTCTCATGTGTTGTCCTTTGTAGAGACATACAAGAGGGAATGTAAATGAAAGAGAGAAATGAGATAAAAGAAAGAATGAATGTTTCTAACCTGCCGTGGGGTCAGCAATTGAACAGCATGGAAGGGGGCATCAGTTCTTGTGGTTGACCTCGGACCTTTAGCTATGTATATTTATTACTGAACGTAAACACAGGTCAAGGTTCCTGAACCTCTAAAGGCTTCATCTTTAAAAAAAAAAAAAATATATATATATATATATATATATATATATATATATATATATATATATATATATATTTTAAAAAAAGATGAAGCCTTTAGAGAATTTCAGAATAAGGTCACAGATCACATGTTATACAGTTAAAACAAACATTTAGCATGTAGATATGTTACTATTAATTGACTAATTGTGGATCTCATGCTTATTACAGTCAAGGACTCATTTACCTTAAAGAAAACCATTTTTCATTTATAAACTAACTAATAAAAATGATTTAGGCTCCCGAGTGGCACAAGAAAAAATCATTCGCCATAACATCTGGAGATTACGAGTTTAAATCCTGATGATGCCACAGCCATCAGAGTCCAAGCAGACAGATGCTCAGGTCATGCTGTCTGGATGGGAGGGGACGTAAATCATCACAGTGATTTAGCCAATTGTGAACATCTGTAAGCTAATGTATACGGAAAGGTCGCTTTCCTCTGGGTTTGTTACTCCACCCTTTGACACAGAATGAGTAAACACTTTCACATGACTCAGAGGAAGCATGTGATAGCCTTCTCCATAATGGGTTGACGACTGTCAGGTATAAAATGCCCAAACAATATACACAACTAGTGTCGGCTGTCTTACAGAAGTCCTACAGTAATGATACTTGTACAAAGAGATAAATATCATAGATAATAGATAGTGAGTATATAGTATGTGTAGCCAATAGCCACTAATATTACACCAAAGTGCTGTTAAATGTTTGATTGTTAATGATTTATGTTATTTAAAGTGCTTTATATATACTTATTTATTTATATTTATATTTATAAATAAATTTATATTTATTTATTTATTTATTTATACTTTGAATATGCTATTGTTTCTATGGTAACAGCTTCTATGGAGATGCTGTAAATAAACACCTGTATAGAGATACTGTAAATAAACAGATTTAAACATACAGTATATCACTGCTGTTATGGTGAAGGTTTCTGTGAGCAGATGCATATTCAGCATTTTGGCAAGAGTCTCCAGTGTCAGCGCCGTAGTTACTGCAAAAAAAAAACAAAAACAAAACATCACGGCAAAAGGAAATATTATTTTGTACCTACAGACAAACTATTTCCTAGGGTACGATTACAATAAAACAAATATAAGATTAATAAGGTGAATTTCTAAACATCTTTAAAGTTTTTAAGCTTAGTTTTCTTATTCTATTGGCAGATGACTTTGTTTCTTTCTAGAAATAAAAATAAGAAAAATGACCCACCAATGAAATAAAAACTATTTCAAGCTTGAAATTAGTAAAAATGTCTCGAACTAGGTTTGATTATTTTAGATTTGGTGTCTTGTAATCTTCTAAAACGAAATGCTAGATCATCCTTGTCTATATTCAAGATATTTTAACTTGTGTTAAACCACAACATTAAGCATAACACAACTAAGAATACGTGAACATATGATATGTTGTTTCTAACTCAAAACTTGTCATTGTTGAAAATTGCTGCTTTTTAAGCTGCAATATTGCAACGATCGGTTTCGGACTGCCGAGTAACTGTTGAGCCTCATGTCAGTTCACGTCATCCAGTTGTTGATCATTTTTCCTATAACAGCACTCTGTCTGTCCTACAGAGGTGATGTTGAACGTCTACATCTGAAGCTATTTTGTTTCTTTATCCCCTCATCCTAAATTTACATTTACATTTACAGCATTTAGCAGACACCCTTATCCAGAGTGACTTACATTTTATTTTATTTTTTTTATACAACTAAGCAATTGAGGGTTAAGGGCCTTGCTCAGGGGCCAAGCAGTGGTGTAGGAATGGAACTCACAACCTTCCGATTAGTAGCCCAACACCTTAACCACTAGGCTTCCACATCCCTAAATTCAATCCTTCCTCTGTTCGAAGGACAATTTGAAAAGATTTGTTTTGATTATCACGTTAATGTCCATTTCTATTAGCAGTAAATGTGTATAATCCATTTCACAATTCCTGGATCAGGCAAAAGAACAGTAATGTGAATCTAATTCAGTCCAGCACTGTTTGATATTTAATAAGCTCTCGTGGTTTTAATGTACAACAACTTTGCATGTTTTAAGCACTGCACTCACAGCTGGAAGGCATGGGATGTGACCTGAAAGTGAATTGAAACAGGAAGACTCATGCTTTTTTTTTTTCATACCAGCATTACTATTACATAAGTGCTTGTTGGGGTGTATAGAAACAAACACATGCAACGTAAAAATAGTCATGGTGTGCTCAGCTTTATGTGGTTGGCTCCCTGCTAGGCAGGAATTCGAAAGAAGAAAGAACAAATCTTTTCTTTCGAAGGAGTACGTTTTTGTGTGTGTGTGTAGTATTATGAGAGAAGCTGACATGGAAGAATAATATTCCCAGAGGATAAGATGTAGACCTCAGGTGTTAATCATTTCAAACATTCCTTCAGACATATTTATATCAGTACTGAAACTACAGTAAGAAAAATAAGGTAATGAGCATCTGAGAAATTCAATACCGGAGTCACAAAACATTAAGCTTTAGTTTTAGGATTTGGAGCTAAAGTATCAAAAAAACACAAATCCCACCTAAGAAAGGCCAACCGAGTGAAAAATCCCAAACAAACAGGTGACTGGTGTGCAACCGGACGGGGTATTTGAATACACTGAGCACAAACACAATACTCTTATCTTGCGTGCTATTTGATTTCTATTCTTTTGGCTTCTCTGTTTTGAAAGATTAAATGTGTGGGGGAAGGGCAGCAAGGGAGGGAGGGAGGGAGAGAGGGAGGAAGGGAGGGATGGAGAAAGAAGAGAGAAGGAGAGACGGATAAAAGGGAGGGGGGTTTATTGATGTGCAATGCCAGGGCTGATAAAGCGTTACGGGAGAATGGCTTTTCTATCAGTCTCCTTCAGCATGGCCGTTTCTGCTTTTCAGGCCCGACACGTCAGGGGAGGCATGCGGATGCTTCTCCTGCGTTTGGTTCATAGTGCAAGTAATTGCGATGGCAGCAGTGTGTGTGTATGTGTGTGTAATTGTATCTCCATGTGTTTTTTTGCAGTATGCCTGTTCTACCCACAACCCAAAACCACCCAAAGACCATACAAAATGCGCTACCTAAAATAGGTAATGGTGCAAAAGCACGTGACACAATGAATATTGATTATATGTGAATATATGATTATCATGGCTCCAGTTCCAGTCATGCCTTTAAAATACCCCCATGGTGGACAATAATACGCAGACCGGATCAATATTCCCCTCCTCACATTCAGAAAGCGGGAGGCCTGGAAATGGCAAAGCTAAAGACTGAGAAGAAGCCGCTGCTTTATCAAGAAAACATATTTCACAGGTCCAACTGATTTACAGCGACGGCAGCCAATAATGACAAAAATGACTTATGGGCCATGCACAAGAAGGAAAAGGAGAAAAGGAGGTAAGGAAGAATGCGCCCTCATTTTTTAATCAACGCCCTGTCATCACAGCTGTGGCCACGTGCAGCCATTTGGCCGTCTCTGGCTGGCCATTGCACTGGGCTAATGGAGTTCTGCCATTACTGGCCTAAATGAAGGTGACAGATATTAACCTGCAGCTCCAGGAATAGGAGAGCTTCTTCAAATTGTGTCAGGGAAAAGAAATATCACAGCTAGCAAAGCACAAACCACAGACAAAACAACTCTATTTTCTGTACTTGCCCGGTTAAAATCTGTGTATTTTGATCATCCTAAGTGAGTCTAAAGCTAGTGTAGCGCTCACCTTTACAGCCATTTATTAATTAACTACGGCGGTGTAGCTTTCTTAGAAATTTCCAGTTAACAGAGTCTTATTTCACTATTTATGGAGAAGTCTCGTGATGCATTGCATACAACAAATGCAAATCTGCTCTTAGAAACAGTGTCGGTCCTGGAAAATTCTAGTCATATAAATCTACTGTTTATTCACTTTACATATCAGAGAACACACGTTTACAGTCAGTAGAGCTGGAACATCCACAGCTACTTCAGAAGCAGATCAAACCCTATACTGTAGATGATAAATATCTATTTGAGTATCTGGTGATATGTTTGTAAGACAAGAGTCTTTATAATGTTACAGTACATCTCACAACTTTCCAGATATATAAAACTCTCATGCTATAGTGTATTAGAAATAACGTCTAATAATTTACAGGTCCGTCGCTACAGCAGTGGCTTATAAAACTTGCTGGGTTTGTTTTCATGATTTTAATCTAAACTCCATTATCTTGAGACATGCAGCTGTCTGCATTTTTCATGCAATGATAATTAAAGAAAAATGTTTTGAAATGCTTTCTTTTTCCAATCAATTTGTGGGAGCTGCTTGCACTCTGTCTCTCTGTCTCTGTCAATCTCTCCGTTGCCACGAGGCTGCCGTGTTTGAGTGAACGGCCCTGTGCTTTTTTCCAGCCCATTCATGGTCTCAACTAGCAGCCAGGGCTCATTAGGAAGCCTGGAAAGCTGGAGGGCAGCCTTGGCCTTCCACAGAGGGTGAAAAGCTGATATGTGGTTGAGGGCTCCAGTGTGCTGTTCTCTGAGCTCAGCCGACACCGGTTAAGGGATCACAGCTTTTGTGTAGTCATGAGACTGAAACTCAATCCAGGAACATGTTGAGTAGGAAAATCCACCAGTGCACAGTTTGAATGGACACTGAGTTTGGAATTCATTTTGGTTATATCATACCGGAGTATACACACACACACACACACACACACATATAATTATAGACACACACAATTAAAAATAAGAAGACTAAATGTCTTGTCACATGCTAGCTACATCACCAATGGGCTATACTATACTATACTAGAATGAAGTTAAGTATTTAACAGGAGATACACATGACCTGCTGTGCTCTTGAGATCACACATTTGAGACAGTCAGGATAACCTCTTTAATACTTTACTCCGAAGTGGTAACTTATTAACACAGCAAGTGATTCGACTGGCTCTGTGGTGGAAAACTAAAGGCGAGTCTCTTTCGTCATTGTCCAGCGGAAACACACACAGCTCGCTGTCATCATCCCCCTGGTTTGAAGCATGCGTCAGGCCTGGTGGAGCAGATGTAATAGGAGAAGGCAGGTCTGTAACCGCCACATACTGGATCTGTGCTTGTCACACGACACTGCAGGTCACGGCTGGGCCAGGCCAGCAAGTCCCCATGAAGGCTGCCATGGTGGCATACAACACATGCTCTTTTTTAAGAAAGCATTGGAGTGACAAGTATACGGGTGTGCACTATGTTCACTCATGTGGAAAAGAGCACTGCCAGGTGCACGCGTGCATGTGCGTGTGTGTACGTGTGTGATTGCTTGTGTGTGTCTGTGTGTATAGCATGAGAGTGATCAGTGGTGAGGTCACTGGGTGAGGTGGAACAGCTGGAGCAGCTGAAACTCAACGGGCAATCACAATATATACAAAAGAAGAAAAAATGAAAACAAGCCAAAATCTACATTTGAGAAGTTAACAAATGCAGCAGCATCCATATATAAGGATAGTAGCTTTTACATCAGAATATTAAACAGATGCGTTTCTGAAGCCAATACATGTTACTGCACTCTTCTTGTCTCTCATGAACACGTATAAACACACAGAGAAGTTCTCTGTAGCAACACCATTAAAGCAATTCCTGGTCTAAATATTTAATGCAGAGTACAGTCAATAAAACAATTCAAAGACTCAAGTGCCCAATACCTTGTGCAGTTAAGGGATTTAGATTAAAATAGAACTGACAAGCGAAGCTCCAAAGAGGCATTGTCTGCCAGGGGCCAAGGTTCATGCTAGTCAGGCAGAACGGTGTGAGCAAAATGCGTTATGAGTCACTCCAGCAATGGACACGTGGGCAAAACTGAGATCAGGCACAGAGCCAAGATGGGCATTTGGCTCTTGGGGCATCAACATAGTCTCCACAGTGACGGAGTCAATTAAAATGCAGCGTTACTGTCTATGCATCAACTGTCTCACTCTCTCTACAAGAGACCCGGGAGTTCCTGTCTGATCTCTGATCTACTGATGCTGCTCAGCTACTCCACTGTGCTACTTCATATGCAGTGATGTAATGTTAATTCTCCAAGCGAAGTCCAGAATTCATTAATGTGTGTAGAACTTTTTAAAGATCAAACAAACTCACTGACTACAGCACACGCTTCCAAGTTTCCGCAATCTTGGCAATATTAAAAGATACGAGGTACAAATGAGGTAAAGACTGGCTCAAGAAAATCGTATTAACCTCTTATGTTTCTTTCTAGACTCTAAGGCATAATAGGCAATAAGCACATAGCTAACTATAAACAGTGACTCAGCTAACATGGCATTACAGGAGTGAGAAGTGAAGGTGTAGAACCAGTAGGATCAGGTTTTCATCAAAACAATGCCACAGCCATAAGAAGCCTGCAGTCAATGAAAGTAAAAACATTGCTCCCTCAATCTGAGAGACAGTTGTGAGTGTCTATGAACCCTGTGACAAGGCATAAGCTATAATCTTAAAGACGATGGAGGAAGCATGTGCTAGCTTTCACTCTCACCAGCTGACAGCTGTCATGTCATCGGGAAGAAAAAGGAAAAAAACCAACAAAATCTACTAATCTGGTCAAGAATAAATAAAAGAGATGAAACATGGTAGACTAGGCAACCTAGTATGCTACAATCTTAATACTTTTATATATATATATATATATACATCAAATCTCCAAATAATGATGCAATATTTCGACTCTTTGCAAAACTATAACGATTCAAAAACTGCAAATATTAAGATTAAAGGTTTGCCCTTGTCCTAGTCTACACTGCACTGTATAGGATGTGCTCTGTGTGCTCTGTGCATATCAGGGCAGCGTGAGTGTGTGCTGTGTGGCCTCTGCAGACTCGCTACACTCAGTCGTGCCCCTGCTTCTTTACTTGGCTTCACAGACAGCATAATTTCAGACTGACATCGCCTCAAACGAACGGCTGTCAAGCCCAGTGCTGCCTTGGGGGAACTCGTGGGACACCCGTTCAAAAATGTCCTACTTGCCAGCAGGAATAAAAGTGCAAGAAATAACAAACTGCATAGGCTCTGGGAACAGCTGTTTAAGTCATGACAGGAAAAATGCCCAGTGCTTGGGGACACAAGAGAGAGAAAGAGTGAGAGAGAGAGAGAGAGAGAGAGAGAGAGAGAGAGAGAGAGAGAGAGAGAGAGAGAGAGAGAGAGCGAGAGAGTGAGAGAGAGAGAGTGAGAGAGAGAGAGAGAGAGTGAGAGAGAGAGAGCGAGGGAGAGAGAGAGAGAGAGAGAGTGAGAGAGAGTGAGAGAGAGAGAGAGAGAGAGAGAGAGAGAGAGAGAGAGAGAGTGAGAGAGAGAGAGAGAGTGAGAGAGAGAGAGAGAGTGAGAGAGAGAGAGAGAGAGAGTGAGAGAGAGAGCGAGGGAGAGAGAGAGAGAGTGAGAGAGAGAGAGAGAGAGAGAGAGAGAGAGAGAGAGAGTGAGAGAGAGAGAGAGAGAGAGAGAGAGAGTGAGAGAGAGAGAGAGAGAGAGAGAGAGAGAGTGAGAGAAAGAGAGAGAGAGAGAGAGAGAGTGAATGTGAGAGACTGTCTTTTTAGAGTGAATTATTCTCCTTTGGCAGTAACATTGTAATGTGTATCAATGTACACAAACAGCTTGTCTTTACATAGCCTTTATTAACAGTTTGACAGCTGATGCATTTTCATAAATTAAACCAGAATGACTGTTGATTATTATCCATATATGTTCACTAATTATATCCAAATAAAAAAAATATTTTACAAAGAACGGCTGATTTTCAGCATGATACTTTTTTCTTTTTTTACTTCTAGAGAAACAGATTGCTAGAGAATATACAAAATCAGTTATGTATTCAGGTTGGTAGCATACTAAAGTGTGTGTGCAGTGTTGTGTCTGTGTGTGTGTGTTTCTGTACTACCTGGCAACACTACAAAGTCCTCTCCTTCTTTCTCACTGAGTTACAACCACAGGCCTTGTCTGATGCCAGTTCCTCAGCTCTGGTGGGCGTGAGCCAGTGAGCAGGGTCTGCCTCAGCTCCACAGTCTGGCATCCTGTACACGGAGCTGGGCGCCCACTACACCCTCATCATTTACATCCATTAAGTCAGGGATGGTTGTTGAAAGTGTGTTCGCCAGAGGCCCAGTGCCAGGCCTATAGCAGCAAAACAGCAGGCCTGCTGCTGCCGATAAACAGAGTAACTCCTCTCTCTGTCCAGTTCTGTTCCCTCGCTGTAGCCCACAGACATGAGAAAAGCATCCAGCTGCCAGCACTGTTATTTTCACTTTCAGAAAATTCACATTTATCTAGTTTAAGGTAAAAATGTGTATTATTTCAGAGGAAGTGGAGTGACAGTGGGATTTTTACCAAACGATAGCAGATTTTCTATCAGGTCTGAAGGTCTCCAGATGCATTGATAGTACACCGCATCATATCACTTGTCATACGATATATGACACTAGGTAAGTTATTGAATGGTTGATTCATTCATTCATTCATTCATTCATTCATTCATTCATTGGTTCATTCGTTCATTCAATCCTCTTCATTAACAGCTTTATCCGGTTGGGTGTCAGCATGGATCTCATCATCTCATTAAGAGGTAGGTGGGAGAAAACACACTGGGTGGTTCGCTAGTCCATTACAGTGCATAATGCACACACACACACACACACATACAAACACACACACATTCACAAAACAGGAGGTAGCATTTTTTGGGGGTTTGTGCTTCTCTAGCTGTTTATACTGACAGAAATGTTAGCATGCTGCCTATCATTTAACAAATGGGATGTGTATATGATGGAGTTAAAATGTGTCCATTCATTCATTCATTCATTCATTCATTTATACTAATCAGTAGCCAAAAAGCTATAATTAGAGACAGAAATATTTTGCATATGTCAGACTGTAACTTTAACATCTGCAGTTTTCATTTCCTTTTAGGAGCATTTAAGAAATGGCCAACATGCAGCAACAATATCTAAAAACACAACAAATTGAATTATCTTTACATGCAGGTTAAAGGTAAGACAATTTCCAACAGACCAGCTGGCATTATCTTGACATATTTTAATAACACTGTACTATTATTGGGGGCACGGTGGCTTAGTGGTTAGCACATTCGCCTGATACCTCCAGGGTTGGGGGTTCGATTCCCGCCTCCGCCTTGTGTGTGGAGTTTGCATGTTCTCCCCGTGCCTCGGGGGTTTCCTCCGGGTACTCCGGTTTCCTCCCCCGGTCCAAAGACATGCATGGTAGGTTGATTGGCATCTCTGGAAAAATTGTCTGTAGTGTGTGATTGCGTGAGTGAATGAGAGTGTGTGTGTGCCCTGCGATGTGTTGGCACTCCGTCCAGGGTGTATCCTGCCTTGATGCCCGATGACGCCTGGGATAGGCACAGGCTCCCCATGACCCGAGGTAGTCCGGATAAGCGGTAGAAGATGAGTGAGTGAGTGTACTATTATTGAAATAAAACCCTAACAGCAAAAAGTTGGTGTTATCAAGTGAGTTTTGTGTGTCAGTGCATGCTAGTGTGTTGTAAGAGTAGCAGCACCTAATAAACCAATAAAGCATTGTCTTGAGACAAAGTTTGGAGTAGAACATTCATAAATTTCTCACGTTGATCATTCTGGCATGAAATTCTAGCACCTGAAAACCTTTTGTAGCAGCAAAAAATTCCCCTGAATATGAGTCTGTCCTTAAGCAGTGCTACAGCCTAAATCACAGACCTCTGTGTATACTAGCCTCTCTAGTCATGATAAGTTGGCTGTATGATCAGTAAGACACTACCTTTAACAGATTACTGCTGGCCCACTCCTTACTCTCTGGTGGTGCAGCAAAGTAGAAGGTTAACCACCCAACGTTAACCTCGTTCTAATTCTGTCTTCCGCATGACATCATCAGCCGGCGCCCAACTGGTGGCTTTTGATGTCACTATTCCCTGACGGTTCCTTTAGTGAGTACATGAACCAGTACCTGGGGGCTCCCTTCTTCTCTTATTTCATAGCTCACTGCTTACGATCCTTCATAGTCAACATACTAACCTAAACCTGTCTCAGAGAGGTGCAATCACACGTGTGCATACATGCATACATACAGTACAGCCACACACACACCTGACACACTTAGAGTAGAGAGGACTTCAGCTCTTTGAGCAAAGCCTCCACAGGTCTTCACCGGTCAGTACAGTTCTATTTTATATAGAGAGCAAAGAGCATCACCTTCATCATGCCTTATGTGCTTTTAGTGGTAAGAAGAGGAAGGTACTGTACTGTCTTAAGTTACTAGTGTATACACTACAGTGTCCAATCAGCTTCACTAAGCCATAGTGACTATAGAGACAGTCTATAGTACCCTGTGTTTATAAACTAAAAAATGAAGGATAGCTACTTCTGAATTTCTGTTCAAAGAAAGCAGAAAAAAGCAGACCATATCATACACATATTTGACTTTAGCACTGGTTTTACACCAAATGCCCTTCCTGACATAACCCTTCCATTTAATCTAGGCTTGGGTCCAGCACTGAGTGTTAACCCCTCAGTGGATAGGTAGGGTCTCTACCCAGGAATCAAACCCAGACCACGGCGGTGGAAGCCTGAAATCTTTAGCTACTGGACCACCAAACTTTTGCTTATGCACTTCATTATGATATTTTCCCATGAGCTTAGCTGGATCCATTGCCTTACATACAAACAATTCAAACATTTACACCTAGGGTTCTCAAACTGGGGTCACGGCAAGATCCCTGATGTACAGCCAGGTGGTCTGTGATTAGCGGTGTGTCTCAAATCATGTACTTACGCACTATTCTACAACATTTTATAGTGTAAACAGTGTGAGTAGGGTTCAAGCTGGAACTTCCAACAAGAAGAAGTGCACCTCAAGTAGGCGAATGATGCACTTCTTTGTTAAATAAGTGCATCATTTGCCTACTATAATCGTCATTTATTCAAAACTCTTCACACACTTAGCACAATAGCTCTTTTTTTGGATCAAATTCATTCTTCCTGCTTTTTTTCAAAAAAGCATTGGCTAGGAAGTGATCTATATGATAATACTGGTTAACTAAGTAGTAAACTGTATATTGAACTAAAAACAGCACAATGATGGTCATAGTTATGAAAGCTATAGCGTTCTCTGTACTGGATGATCAAATAGTCGGTTGTCAAATCACAAATCCTGATTCAGGTCTTACAAGCTAGAAGACCTCATTTCATTTTCACTGGTAAGAAACTGGTAAGAAACCAGAAAACATGCAGCCATTTGCAAGTGGCACCATGGCATTTCACCATCCTCCTCAACACATAACACATAGTTACAGTCCAACCAGTAGTTTTCCACCCACATTATTCACTGTTACTTATCACCACAGAAAAGATGGAATCAAGTTCATTTTCAATTATGGTAATAATTGTACATTTTGCTTCTAGCAGTTTTCATTTGTTATTTTCTCCCTGTTGTATATGCTGTATTCTATGCTAAACAAGTACATAATAAGTACATAATAGTAATAAGTATAATAAGTAAAAAGTAATAGTAAGTAATAATAAGTAATAGTAAGTAATGAATGTGTCTTACATTCTTTATAAAAAAGCTTGTAAACAGAAACAAATGTGAGGTCATTAGTTCTCTGCAGTGTTGTATAAAGTACTAGAAAGCAATACTTGAGTAAAAGTACAAGTATCGTACTAGAAAAAGACTTTGGTAGAAGTGAAAGTCACCTTTTAGAATATTACTCAAGTATAAGTCTTAAAGTATCTGATATATACTGTACTTAAGTATCAAAAGTAATTTTCTGATATTTAATGTACTTAAGTATTTGAAGTAAAAGTAAAAAGTAAAATTTCAGTGATTTTCGGTAGGCATAAGAGGCACTTCATCCGGTAGGAAGAATCTTTCATTCCAATGTACAGAAACATTTCTTGCAAATACGGCCACGGGTGTATAACGTTATCTTCTTCACCCTGTTCACCGAGTTCACCAATATCGTCGGGGTGGTCGTCTACGACAGAGGTGGCTAAACCGCGGCTCCCGAGCCGCATGCGGCTCTTTGCCCAGTGTCATGCGGCTCTTACGTTCATATCGAAGTTTGTGTGTCTTTTTATTGTGCGTGTTCGCTTAACTTGAGTTAAATACGGTATTTTCGTCAAACGCGCATGTGAGTGGGATGAAAATACCTCAAAGTTTCCTAGTAGGAGCAAGATCATTTGAGTAAACAATTTGTGTCAAGTTTGCTCTCAAAATGGAAGGGAAAAAAGGTGATGATCATGTGTGCCCATGTGTATGATCTGGCTCTTTGTGGTAACACAGTAAAAAATGTGGCTCTGTTGTGGCTCAGGTTCAGTTGTGCTTCCGCCTCCTTTTGGCAACATTACGCTGAAATAGAGCGTGCGGAGCTGCGTAATGCAATCTAGGAGCAGTGATTCGCCAAACCTCCCTTATTGCAGTCGCAATTTTATTATTTACTTATTTTTTGTTTTTTTTTAATTTTATTTTGTAGTAACGAGTAACGAAGATGCTTAGTGGAAATATAGCGGAGTAAATCTATCTTATTTATGTATGTATTTTATCTAGAAAATGTAGTGGAGTAAAAGTGAAAGTTGACATAAATTTAAATAGCGAAGTAAAGTACAGATACGTGAAATTTCTACTTAAGTATGGTAACGAAGTATTTATTAGAGATGAGCCGGATACTCGGCTGAAACGAGTATCCGGTACGGATAAAGCACTTCTGCCGAGTACGAGTATTATACGAGTAATACGAGTCAATATCTGTGCTCGGATTGAATGAAAATCATCATTGGGTATCTGATTGTGTCAGCGTTCTGTGATAGGCTAGTCACAGCGCCCCTCCCCTACACACATTCAGATGTATTGTGTTGCTGTGTCTCGCTCTGCTCACTCACAGTCACACACAGAACAGCTCTCTGTCTCTCCCTCAGTCACTCGGGTTCGCGGGTCTTTTCCGTTAACGTTTAGGGTTTCTTCAGCTTTTTACTTCGGGCTGTAAAGTTAATAATACGTACTTACTAACCAGTAGAGTTCTGGTAAACGTGGGTTCGTTCAGACGTGGTGCTTGCTTGGTAGAATGCGACTCGCATTGCGTCTCTGCCTGTCGGAGATTTTTTTCTTTTTTAAACCTTCAGCTGTCTCTAACCAGTAACCAGACACTGAGTGTCTGACACGTTTTTGCTGTATTTCATAAAAACATAAAGGTAGTAAGCTAGTGTTATAAATATTACAAATTAATTATTACCGGTTAAAGCCCCGCCCATTTCAAGACAAGCCTACTTCCTACCGCCTACTTCTGGGTTAGGCCCCACCCACTCCGAGTACGGATACAGATACAGATAATTCATATGGTTAACAGATACGGATACAGATACAGATAATGCTGTACTCACTCATCCCTAGTATTTAAACTTCGTTACATTACAACACTGGTTCTCTGTTTATTTTGTACTTGTAATTGTAGTACATTTTGGTCATGAAATAAACAGACCTTTTTTGTGAACCTGGAAGTGAATAATGCTTATTAAAAATTGTAAAAGAAAAAAAAAAATGAAATACAGTTATTCACAAAGTATAGAGATATATTTCGTTAATATTCTATTACCGATGTCTTAACTGGAGTTTGTTAACATTAGAATGTTATAGAACATTTCTTAACAATAGACAATCGAATGCTGGAGCTGTGTATGAATAAAGTGGAACACGTTCATGGGGCTTCTTCAAGACTTTTACAATCTAAACAAACTTCCTCAATGGTAAAAAAAAAAGGAAAACGAAGATCATCATACAGCATAAAGCTATACAGTCTTGGTTCAGTCGGGATGGCGGTGAAAGATTCATCCATGTCTGAAGCCTAACGCCAACCCAGTATATTTGTTCTGACTCTGTAAATGATGCAGAAATGTTTTAATATATTTCAGCTTTGCATGTGAAATATTTTATTGGAGGTTCACTCCATGTTTTAGGTAATAAAGTTCCCCTTAAATCAAATTCTCTTTTTAGTAGCTGCCACTTATGTTATTATTATATTATATTATATTACTGTATATTATATTATCTTTTTTATTATTATTTATCTATTGATCTATTTACTTATTTGTTTTTTTAATTGTATCTATTGGATGTTTATTTTATAAATGAATGAACTGCTTTTAATGTAATGCAAGACATGTATATCTTTAGATCATCTCTCTCCAAAAATGAGCTTTTTACAGTTCTCCGCTGATGAAGAAGCACTGATGAGCTTCTTCATCAGCTGAGCACTGTAAAAAGCTCATTTCTCTCTTCACCATATTAAGCTAACTCACTAAGCTACTGTCAGGGTTGCTTAGATTTAGGGAGAATTGAGTCTCGAATGCGACTAGCTTTTGTCGCAAGAACTTCAGTACACTGTCCCACTGACTTCCTGTTTCAGAGGGAAGCCATGTCAACATTTCACAGCTAAGAACCCAAATTAATGGGACTTTAATAAACCTTCATAATGGGACTTCATAATGAGTAGCAGACTCACAATACACCAACTGTTAAAAGCAACTCACTTCAACAACATGACTTTAAACTCAGGGAAAAATCAGCTTTTACAAGCTCTGAATATAAAAAGGCAGCATTAATAGCCCACTGGGAAACTGCACACGATCCCAAGTGTTATGTTAAAGGCTTGAACTTTGCAAAGAGTTTCAGCCAGCAGTGTCAATAGATCAGTGTGGAAGGAGACTCCCACCAGGACAGGCTGTCACAAGCCTGATGGGCAGAGCAAGTTCCACTCTCAGCATGCAGAGAAAAAGAGAAGGAGAGGGAAAAAATGGCTGAACTGAATGAAGCCGACAGTGTGGCTGAAAGGATGAGAAAAAGGTTGTGCGTGTTAATTACAAACAGCCTGCAGAGAAGAGGAGAGACAGAAGAGGGGAGATTAAGTCAATTGTGGAGGATGGCCCAATATAAACCAGGGTAGAAAAGGCAAGGGGAAAAATAGCTTTAATTAGCATTAGCTATCATTAGCATTCAGAAGGCGGAAGAGAAGAGGAACACAAGGACAAATTTGGGTGACGGGTGATTTTGCGAGAGCAGCTCAGAAGCTTACAAACTGTAGGCAACAACATTGTGTGTGTAATCAGCTGATTCCTCTCCTCTCCTTCACAACGTCCTCAGCAGTTACTCTCGTGGCAAAGGTGCAGAACCTAAATTAATCCTGTGAGTTCCTGACTGTAATATAGAGCCTAATTTGCTTCACCGTGTGTAAAGACATATGGCTCGATTAATGAGATTAGTCCTTGAGAGACGATTCCCAAAACAAAGTAATCAGTAACCAGCCGTTTACATGGGAGTGCCTTTTTATACAAACAAGCTGAGTAGATTTAATAAATCGCAAAGTTTCTACTAGAAAACACAGAAGATCTAAAGACAATATTTATGGCTGGAAACAGAGGACGGAATAATGTTCTGGGGATCAACTGAATGCTTAAACGTAGAGACATGAACCGTGCCGAGGGATTTACCTTTTTCACCTGTTCAGTCATAGAGAAGCCAAATATTTTGATGGACACTAAACTGCATGTAACTCCTCCCACAACTCTGACTCTTACCATCTCATCTTCTCTTTTGTTTCCAAAAAGAATCCCAGCAACTGTTTCATCTCTCCTACACCACATGACACCATGCTTCAGCATACTACTAGGTCAAATCTTCTTCTTTGTCAACCAGCCATCAAACCTGAATCTCCCCAGCACCTTGAAGATGATACAGTATGAGGTCTTTGCTTGCGTCCTATACATGTCAGTCTGACAGCTGAGGACTGTTTATGTAGGAGCAGTGGTATAAACAGTAAAAAAAGAAAAATCAAGTTATTATACAATACAATATTGTGTAAATATCCTGCTTTTCATTCTGTATAAATGTATGTGGATACCTGACCATCACCATCACATCCCCATTGTTGCATTAAGATTTCTCTTTATTAGAACTAATAATCTTAAGATTAAAAAGATTCAGCATGATAAGGATCCTGTGCACAAAGTGAAGTCCATGAAGACATGGTTAGAATGTAACAGAAGGGAGAAAGTCAAGTCAAGAAGCTTTTATTGTCATTTCAACCATATATAGCTGTTGCAATACATAGTGAAATGCGACAGCGTTTCTCCAGTTCCCTGGTGCTACATAGCACAAAGACAGGGCTAAGGACTTAGGAAGTAAGTTAGTCCTAGCCACATAAAGTGCATCTGTGCAACCTAGTGCAAACAAACAATACTGTACAAGACATTACACAAAAGTATACATATACAGTGTACATACTGTATATTCTATAGTAAATATGCAGAAATAATGGAATGAACACTTAATATAGTAGCAGCAGTTATATGAGGTATTGTAATACCCTGTAAAAAAAAAATCAGGGATCGAACCCGGATCTCTATGGTATTTAGACCCAAATGCAGAAAAAATAAAAATAAAGAATAAAGGCACTACACTGTTTTAACTTAAAACAAAACTGACACGACAAGACATGGACGCGATACAAAACAAATGAAACATGGGTAATGATGACATGACTATTACACATAGGTCATGTTTTCATTAACCATGTTTATCCACATTAGACCTAGATAAAAATAATGGAGTCACACTGTACCGCACATACAAAGACAAATCCAAAAGGACTGGTATATATAGGACAGGTAACATGGCAGGAAAACAGAACAATAAGAAGGGTGTGGCACAACACATGTGGGAAATACACAAACAAAAAGCAGGCTATGGTGAAACGCTGGTGGTCTGGCAGGGAACTGAGCCCCGACCTCAACCCCACTAAACACCTTTGGGATGAACTAGAACTCTGACCACACACCACAGCTCCTCACACAACACTCACTACCGCTCGTGTGGCTAAAAAGAAAACAAATCCCCACAACATGAAGAGAAACACCTTCACAGAAGAGTGGAGCTTATTACAACAACAAAGGGAGACTAAATCTGGAATGTGACATCCAATAAGCACATATGGGTCTGATGGTCAGTTGTCTACAAACCTTTGGCTATATAGTGTAGCAAATCCATATGATCGGTTTTGGGGATTAGTTAGGTAAAAATTGGTGGTGTTAATTGCATAACTTATTTTTCAATACAGTGGCAGTAGCTGTGTTACTAAGGTAAAGAATAAAACATGATCAAAAGTGATCAATGTCGACATGGTATGAAACAGATTAATGCAATAAGCAGACTAATGTATAACAGGATGTCTGTGAGACAAATTACTTTCTTTGCCAGCCTGTTTTTCCTCTCTTGAGGTTTATAAGACAAAACATACAGCTTAAAGGTGGGGTCTCCATTGTTTGAAAACCAAAGTTGACATTTAAAATCACCAAAACAAACACGCCCCTAACCCAAATGGGTCCCACCCCTGTATTGATAGCTCCGCCCACACATACATTCGTAACCCAGGCAACTAATGGAAAGAAATTTGTCTTTATCATAGCTGAAGTAAAGAACAATACGATTGCAGACAAACAAACAAGCAAAAATGACACACAAGCAGAATCATGCAAAGGACGGCATATATTAGTTCTGTGAAACAAAGCAAAACCAACATTACTCACCTATCGAGACCTCGGCATCCCATCGCAGGCCTTCCCGCTCCTTCAGTTCTCTCCAGTGCTGGAAAGCTGGTCCTATATTAACACGGGTCCTACTTCTTGCCTTATCGTAAGCCTTTCTTCGCTTTCATTCTTTGTTTTTATTCACCATGTCAATGTTAAAATCGCTTTCTGCTAATGTCACACATGCGCACTGAACACTCTCTCCGCCGCATATTGACAAGACACGCCCCTTTCTGCTCATTGGCTACACGTTAGTTTTGTTTTTGTTTTGTTTGGCGGCCCAACACAGTTTTCTGAAACAAACTTCAGAGAACAGGGAACAGAGCCCCCACTTTTAATGTGTTATAAAGATATTCCTTTTGCCGTGACTGTTCCTCAAACAGAATTAAAGAAAACAATTGGTTCATGTCAACACTGACAGTGCTGACAATGGAGACTCCTTCCATAAAATGTTAAATGAATGTTTCTTTACAGAAAAACCTCTCTATATCATACAAAATATACATAATATAAGTGTCCTTGATCTGTGAAAAGGCATTCTATAAATAAAACACATTATTATTATTATTATTATTATTATTATTATTATTATTATTATTATTATTATTATTATTATTATTATATATGTATTTTCGTTCCCAAATAACAACCCATTTTTTAATTCATTTTTTAAATGCATTCGTTTTTTTAAATCCATTCATTTTGTACAAGTCCCTATGAATTAGCTCTTATTATAAAAACAATAACATATTAGAAAAAGTGCATTAATATAAACGAGTCATTTGAATTAGTCAGACGTTCAGAGCCGTGCTGTTACAAAATACTAAACACCTTCTGATTAATCAGATTCGAGTTTTCATCAGTGCTGTTGAAAAAGCTTTTTTTTATACAGCTTTTCCACTAACAAGCTATTGTTTTTTCACTAAGTAGCACGATAAAACGCTACGCTGCCTTTTCCCTTTTCATGTAACCAAAATGACTTTTGGACATTACAAGGTGCAAAAACTGTATTCGAGTGTAGAAGATGCTGGAGAAAATGCTAATGTGCACAGCAAAGTGTAAAAGCTGTTGAACCGCAACACTTTATCCACAAATTTAAAGACACACACATAAAGTAGGTTATATCATAATCTGTTTATGTTAATGCTGTTGATTATCCCGCTAAGTGAAGATCAGGAGTAAAAACATAGGGTGTTTTAGTTAAATGTTTTGATGGAGCATGACAGCCCACTTCAGGAACGGTGTAGTCTAATAGCTAGCGTTCAAACAATAGCAACTAACAAGCAAGAAGGACAATCTTATTCATATTATTCATATTATCATAGAAATTTCAGCTAATTCAGTGTTGTAAGGATATCTTTATGTCTATTCCCGAAACCAACAGAGACATGTTTTTAATTCAGTAATCTCACAGCTACTGCTGTCGGTGTTCATACTAAGGGTGTTTAACAGTCTCTTCAGGATTGTGCACAAAATTACTGTAGGCAAACTCTGCAATATTCGGTAGAGTTTTATCAAAGTGTTGTGACATTATCACAACACATATTCAAACATGAGTACAGCTCTCATTGAAAGTAATAACATGTGTGTCTTCACTGGTAGGAGTTTAAATGAAGAATCCTGTACTTGCAATTTCAACAGTTTAATAGTGTTTTGTGGGGGAAAAAAACACTAGCATAACTTTTATAAAGAACTGCAGCAAAATCATAGATGGACTAATAAAACAGCAACAACTCTGTACAAAGCATTATTTTCTTTTTTGCAATAAATTAGCCAAACAATAAAATAAAAACATCCCAGCTGATTTTCCTCAGCCGGACAAGGTAGTTTCTGTGTAGTTAGCTACTATTTTGTGCAAATGATCATAAGTAATATCAAAACTTAGTTATTTTAAATCATGAGTAAGTTAGAATTGAGAAATAGATTCCTGAATGCTACAGGAAACAGAACATCAATACGGCCGGCTTCCCGTCTGGACAGAGCTAGTATTTACAGTACTGTTATCCTTGTCAGCCATCATGAAATACAAAATGTTTTGTCAGAAAGTATCTGACTGATGTTCCTTTGCTTTCTGGTCCGTGATTACCAGGTGTTTTATTGTCTGTTGTGTGGGGTGTTTTGCGTTATGTGTGTTTTACGGATTGCTTCCTGCATACAAGATGTTTGCAGCAAAAAGAGTGACATTTGTCTCCATTAGGCACAGGCTAAACGCTTCATTAAGAAGGAGTGTGAGGAGAAATGTAACCCTCACTCTCTACTTGTGTTGGAGGCTAGAATCCGCCGTGACGTTTGATGTGTTTGGGGTAATGGCAACTGTCACAGTGTCAGACAGGGCATTTTTGGCCGCAGTTTATGTCACCACAGCCCATCAGTAAGAAATTACACAGCAAAGAGAAGACAATTAGCTTTCCAACTTGTTAAAAACTGTCTCGACCTAAATGAGCTCCACTTGGAGAGAAAAAGAAAAGTGGGGACAAAAAAAAAACACTTCAAATTAATCCCAGTGTTTGTTATACATATTTCATTTTCATCCTTCATTTCAGGGTTCACAAAGGGAGCAAGAACATTTAGGAGGAATAGAAGAAAAGGTGCGAGGAGGAAAAGAAGCAGACACCATCGCTTATTCCTCAAATATGTGACAACAAATCATTATGGCTACCACGCCGATTGATCAACAGTCAGCTGGTAATTGATATCAAGCAAAGCGTTTTTTTCTTCTTTATTCTCCACACTCTCATCCCTCACACACTCGAGCCACCACGGTGTCAGAAATGTTCCCTGACACCATGCGGCACACTCAACAAGGTGGCTGCTTCAATCTATCAAAGAAAAATTGAATTACAGTAACAACTACCCCAGTGAGATCTTATTTGTATGTGTTTGAGCAGTCGCAGCTTTTTTTACCTAGTATATACCTCGATGTTGAATAAAGCACCTCTTGTAACTGTAAGCATGCAATTCAAACATATTACAATCAACTGTTTTGTGCACAGAAGAGGGAGGGCGGATTGTATTTACAGCACGGAGATGTGTTCCATCGCATCGTTGAGTTTAATTAGTAATATCACATCGTTTTCCACACAAACTAAGTTTCAGTAACCATTAATGACCTTCATTTGGGTCTCATTGGCTGTGATGCAAATACACATGCACTGGATACAACAGAGCCAAAATAACAGCACAACATTTTGCTTCCTCCTCCAGACAACTTTCAAGTTACGCTATGCAAATCATTCGGCCATTAAATTGATGTGCCGCAAGATGGTTAACAGCATGCATTTAAAATGATATAAAGCAACCAGTGAGATGGAGAAATCCATAACCCTTAACCCTTTAATGCAGATGGAAAATTTATTTCATCCAGATTTTATCATTGTTCAAAACACCTCAGGCTCAATTTACAGGTACTGTGGAGGTAAAAATAATAATAATAATAATAATAATACCATACATACATACATACATACATACATACATACATACATACATACATACACACACACACACCTTTTGCACCTCTGTGTTTTGGGGTTTGATTCATGCCTTCACTGTTTTCTCTATGGGCTCTAAGTTTCCTCCACAGTCTCTTCCCACTGGATATGGAAAAAAACATGCTTCATCAGACCCTTCTTCCACTGCTCCATGGTCCAGGTCTGATGTTCACATGCCTGCTTTTAGTGGTGGACAAGGGTCAGCATGGCCACTCTGATCAGTCTGCAGCCACACAGCTCCGTACAAAGCAAGCTGTGATGCACTGTGTGTTCTGACTTCTTTCTATCAAAGCCAGCATTAACTTTTTCAGCAATTTGTGCTAGAGTAGCTCTTCTGTGGGATCAGACCAGATGGGCTAGCCTTCACTCCCCATGGGAACATTAAGCTTTGGGATCCCATGACCCTGTCACCAGTTGTCCTTCCTTGGACCACTTTTTGTAGGTTGTACCCACTGCATAATATCAACACCCCCACTATTCCTACTGTCTTGGAGATGCTCTCACCCACTCATCTAGACATCACACTTCGGCCCTCAGATCCTTACACTTGGCAATTTTTCCTGCTTCCAAAACATCAATTTCAAGAACTGACTGTTCAGTTGCTGTCTAATATATTCCACCTTTTTACAGGTGCCTTATCAAAGAGATATTCAATGTTATTCACTTCACCTTCCAGTGGTTTTAATATCATGGGCTGATCACGGTATGTGTTTATTAGATATCCTAGAACTGTTTGTCCACTTTAAGTGTGGATATGATTGTGTGAAAATAATAGCAAAATTATTGGCACCCCACAAAAAAGCTACAGTTAACTATATATATTAACTAAATTATATTGTCCATGACTACAATTTCCTAATCGGTCCAAAACAAAAGACACAGCTGGCTGGTAACCTGCACTAGTCAGGTAATGGTTAAAAAGCTGTAACAGAAAAGCATTTGCCGTATCTTCTGAGAGTGTGAGATTGAATCATGACAAATCCACAGCCATACATGGCCAAGAGCCCAGGACAGCTAAATTCAGGGTCCTGGGTTTGATCTGCAGCTCAGGTTTCTCTCTCTCAGTTTATATATGTAAAGCTTAAAATGTGGACCTATTGCATGTGCTGAACATTTTATAGGATAAAAACTATTATTACATTCATTTTTCCTCAAGGGATTCTAATAATTCTATAATTATAAAGAGGAGTGCATGTGAAAGAAACAAATAAAATGAAGTCTAAAAACAATTAGAAAGGTGAGATAATGAATAACTTCCAGCATAACTGTGAAATTTAGAGATAAGCTAGTAAGACCTCATATCGGAAATGTGGACTTGATTTCACTGCTCAGTTTTTGTACACAAACATCAACCAACCAAGCGTACTGATGTTATTCATGGTGGGTTTGTGTAAGCATGAATAAGAGAAATAAGTGGTCAGGAGCTCTGGGAATATCCAGTAACATGTGTTTAGCATGCCAAGCACTGCGAATACAGTCACATCTCTTACCCACTCACTCAGCATCTGCATTTAAAGAAACTACTTAGGGGACATCTGATCAAGCAGAATGGACCTTTGAGACATACACAATTTCAGTCACCTCTCTCTCTCTCTCTCTCTCTCTCTCTCTCTCTCACGCTCTCTCTCACACTCTCTCTCTATCTCACACACACACGCAGAAAAGTGCAGATTACATGAAGAAGTGTTTTTGACTTTTTACGTCAATGGAAATTAATTTAGTAAAAATAACATTTAAAATTTCTAACATTTAGAAAAAAATGTATATAATAATGTTTATTAGCACAAAATGATATGTTTAAATGGCTAAATAACTAAAACACAAATTAGCTGCTATAACTGCACAGACCTTCTTCCTGTAAACAGTCACATATTTCTAAAAGATGGTGTGTGACTTGTGTGTAGCTGGTTGGAGACATCTCACTTTTTCTGAACCTTTCTAACCAACTCCTGTCAGAGCAGTCTGATTAGGTTTAAGGTCAGGGGGACTTGTTTTTTCTATTACAGTCAACAGTGTCTCCTTCCTCTTCAAATATCTCTTAGGATGCTTTCACAAACTGTCAACTGGAGCATCTTTTGTGCTAAAATGAGAAAAAAGGGCTCATGTAATGTGAGCATTTTCCAGTTCCAGCTCATATCAGCTAAATAACTAGATCAGATTTATTATTATAAGTTATAAAGATAAACGAAAGGTTGGGTGAACTCAGAGGGTTTGTTTGAGTTGGTTGTATGAAGAGGTTATTTGAATAGGTTGTATGTGAATGTTTTATGAGGAGGTTGTTTGAGGAGAATGTTTGAGGAGGTTGTATGAGAATGTTGACTGATGTTTGACGAGGTTGTTTAAAGAGGCTGCATGAAAAGGTTGTTTGAGGAGGTTGTATGAGAACGATGCATGCTGAGGTTGTTTGAAGAGGTCGTATGTGAACAATGTATGATGAGGTTGTTTGGGGAGGTCGTATAAGAACGATGTATGATGAGGTTGTTTGAGGAGGTTGTATGAGAACGATGAATGATGAGGTTGTTTGAGGAGGTTGTATGAGAATGATGCATGATGAGGTTGTTTGAGGAGGTTGTATGAGAACGATGCAGGATAATATATGATGAGGTTGTTTGAGGAGGTTGTATGAGAATGTGTATGATGAGTTTGTTTGATGAGGTTGTATGAGAACGATGCAGGGTAATGTATGATGAGGTTGTTTGAGGAGGTTGTATGAGAGTGATGCATGATGAGGTTGTTTGAGGAGGTTGTATGAGAATGTGTATGATGAGGTTGTTTGAGGAGGTTGTATGAGAACGATGCATGATGAGGTTGTTTGAGGAGGTTGTATGAGAACGATGCATGATGAGGTTGTTTGAGGAGGTTGTATGAGAACGATGCATGATGAGGTTGTTTGAGGAGGTTGTATGAGAACGATGCATGATGAGGTTGTTTGAGGAGGTTGCATGAGAACGATGCATGATGAGGTTGTTTGAGGAGGTTGTATGAGAACGATGTCTGATGAGTTTGTTTGAGGAGGTTGTATGAGAACGATGCATGCTGAGGTTGTTTGAAGAGGTCGTATGTGAACGATGCATGATGAGGTTGTTTGAGGAGGTCGTATGAGAACGATGCATGATGAGGTTGTTTGAGGAGGTTGTATGAGAACGATGCATGATGAGGTTGTTTGAGGAGGTTGTATGAGAACGATGCATGACGAGGTTGTTTGAGGAGGTGGTATGAGAACGATGCATGATGAGGTTGTTTGAGGAGGTTGTATGAGAACGATGCATGACGAGGTTGTTTGAAGAGGTCGTATGTGAATGATGCATGATGAGGTTGTTTGAGGAGGTCGTATGAGAACGATGCATGATGAGGTTGTTTGAGGAGGTTGTATGAGAACGATGCATGATGAGGTTGTTTGAGGAGGTTGTATGAGAACGATGCATGATGAGGTTGTTTGAGGAGGTTGTATGAGAACGATGCATGATGAGGTTGTTTGAGGAGGTTGTATGAGAACGATGCATGATGAGGTTGTTTGAGGAGGTTGTATGAGAACGATGCATGATGAGGTTGTTTGAGGAGGTTGTATGAGACTGTGTATGATGAGCAGCTTTACTATATGCAGCCACAGTTAAAGTGAGACTATCACAATGCATTCTGAATACCTATTTCATTAAATTTTATTCAGTCTGTTGTTAATCTTCTTAATATTGCTCAATAACAACACTATTTTTTTTTATCAGTCCTCCAATGGTTGTTTTTCTTGCTTGCCCCAGAATTAGTTCATGTTATTCGACTGTTGAACTGAAATGTTAAACTTTATTCATTTCGGAAGCTCCACTGTGACTGGAAAATAAAAGCTCACACTGGCAGCAGCACTTCTCAAAAGTGGCTGCATTCCACCAGCTTCCCACAGGACACCATGTAAAATGTGCGCTGGCGGTGAAGAACAAAACGCCTAGTCTGAAAGCACAGCTACACAGCTTTGAAGTGTCGGTTGTGTCTCCAATAGTAAACATGGTGACCTCTCTGTGTTTTCAGGTTCCATATTTTTGATAAGATGGTTCATTACAAATTATAAAAACATCCTGTTTAAATAAATAATAAGCATTTAGCTCATATTGCTGCTTTGAAACCCAGAATGCAAACAAATCCAGCTTCTCCCTTTAAATCTCCCCAGAACACATGCATGCAGACTCAAACACCTTGACAGCTAGTGCAAAAAAAGGAGTTTTCAGAATTGACAGACAACATGATTGACAGGTGAGTAGAGACGCCTCCTTGTTCTGATTGTTTTTCTCCAGTTTACACAGCCCGGAGCACTACAGAGACTGGAGTATCACCTCTGAGCCAATATTTTATTGACAGCAGCCAGAATGTGAGGAGAACCCCAAATATTATAAAGCAAATGCTGACTTTATCTTTCAATCTACATTTTTAAACAAATGTCCTTTTTCTCTGCAGAATATTTTCTTACACAGCCTGCTATGTATAACATACTTCATCTGCAATCTAAGCTCATCAATGCTTCAATTTATCTCATCTCACCAAAACAAACATAGCAAACACGGCCATTCTAAGTGTTCCTAATTACCTCTTTAAAATTCACCATGACTATTAAGACCCAAATTTTGATCTCTCTCTCTCTCTCACACACACACACACACACACACACACACACACACACACAAACACACACATTTATACAGAGTGAAACACACACAGATACACACATATCTTGAAATGTGGCAAGCAATTAGGTGGAGTGACTTACTGTAATTCATTAGGCACGTGTTCCTGAAGATTATTAAACTGCAGACAGTGCACGCCAGTAATCAGTGGAAATGGAAAGAAGAGATAAAAAAGAGAGGAAATAATCTTTTTTCTGCACTACGTTAGTATTTTCAAATACACCTATGCACCCTCACACAGGTCTATATATGTAGTGACTTTACAAAGTAAGATTTGGACATTTTCTACTATATATAGTTCTACAGTTGTATAATATAAATCTGAAAAGAAAAAGAAAATGTTTTTATCTAGAGCACATCTTAGTCACACAAATGAATTTCTAGCATATTAATTTTGGTTGCCCCAAAGTAAAACAGAGATAATTGCATTTAAATACTCAATTTCAATTTCACTAAAGGATGCCCTGCCTATCTCAACATTCATAACCTAATCTACTTACATAAAAAAAGCTTTACTGCCAAATACTTAAGAAGTATAAGTTTACAATAGGAAATGAGTCACCTGCATCATCTCAGTCTCTGTTACACCTCACACAGATGGGGAATAATCACTGATTAATTCAGGTATTACATATTTTATCCGTTTACCTAATTTAGTATTGACCAATTCCCACCAACCTGCTACACCTATCATTTAAACAGGGGGAAATCTTTTTAAACTGCCGCTCATGCTGTGTCACAGGGCAGTCTAACACGCTCTATCCGCTCTCTTCTGCATACCTCACCCTACAAATGCTCGTGAAAGACTAATGTCACTTTGATTGACAAGGGAATCTTTGCCTACTATTGTCTGTACAGAGCATATATATATATATATATATATATATATATATATATATATATATATATATATATATATATATATATATATATATATATGTGCTCCACTCTGTTTTGATGATTGATGATTGATATAATGACACATCATGAACATTTTGACAGCTGGTACACAATTACAAACTGAACTGATTAGGCTTGTGTTCATTTGCTATAGCACCATCTCTTACAATCACCTTACTTGATACTCGATAGCATGAGACTATCATGAGTGTAAGAGTGAATCTACACGCAAAACATTTCCATGTTGTTTTGGAAAAGCATAAATGTAATATTTATTTTTGTCTGATTTCTTTACTATAGTCATAATTACATATGAGGGGCTTTCCCAGACCACCAAACATATGAGGTGCTATAGAAAGTTAATAAATGTCAATAATCTCTCTCTCTCTCTCTCTCTCTCTCTCTCTCTCTCTCTCTATCTCTCTCTCTCTCTCAATCTATGTCTGTCTCTCTCATTTATTAAACCAAAATAACAGTAAAATTAAAAGGAGATGGGTATCCTGAAGTAGTATCAAGGGTTTCTTAATCAGTCCAGACTTCCGATATAATTAGCACATGAGCCAGTGGTACCTCAAGTAGTTAAGGCTCTGGGCTGTTGATCGGAAGATTAGGGTTCAAGCCCCAGCACTTCTCCAGGGGTGCTCTATCATGGCCAACCCTGGAGCAGTGCTGGGCTTGAACCCTAATCTGAGCAATTGAGGGTTAAGGGCCTTGCTCAGGAGCCCAGGAGTGGCATCTTGGTGGACCTGGTACTCAACCTCACAACGTTCTGTTCAGTAGTCCAACACTGTAAAAACTTAGCTACCACATCCCCCAAGCTTCTTCTTCTTTGTGAAACGCATACTCTGAAGGAAACAAGAACAGTGACTCTGCAGGGAAGAAGTGAGGTTCATGTGCTTGCATCTGTTCACTTGGTATAAGCACAGTGACACTCTCACTTCAGAATGTCATTTCAATCGCACCCAAGAGCTAGATGCCTCACAGCCCAGATATACCCAGGATCCAAGAGTTTACGGTTGTCATGCTCATATTCTACATATGTACACACACTGACATGTAAACAGAGAAACAGTTCCACACACATGCACAGATATCAATAACTTAATGCTATCAGGCTGCCTTATTTTTTTTTCCATATAAACACACAACATGTGAAATGATATACTAAGCCGTTCTTCTATTTACAACATATATTTGCTAACAGAGATCATCACGAAGGCTTAAATGTAGCATTTCACTCAAGCGTTTCACAGACAGCTTTAGAAGAACGCATGCGCACACACAGATCACACACAGATCCTATGGCATCTCTCTCAGTCTCCCTGTTGACGTTATCAGTAAGGGAGATTTATGCACTCTCACAGGAGAATTTATGCGACGCAGTTCCTTTCTGATGGTGAGGCCAGCTAAGAATGAATTTTTTTTTTTTGGAAACAAAAAGAATAAAAAAATAAATAAATTATTTCAATCTGTGCCAAGTATACATGATACACGCAATCTGTTTATTTGACTGAAGCAATCATTTTGAGTCTACTGGCAGATAAGACTGAATTGCATTACTGCCTTGTTGTCGTAGTCTGTGTCTCAGCTTGTTCCAATCCATTTTGTCAGCACTGTTTTTTGCTTTACTCGGCGGATGTGATAGTGAGTGACAAGAATGGGTGCAGCAGTTATTTCATTGTTTACATTAATTGATTGATTGTTACTTTGGACGTTACCTTGAGCGATATATTAATTAAAGATCTCAAAAGTGACGACAGCTAGTACATCATCCGAGCAGTGCGAACACAGAACTGACTCCTTGCTTTTGCTTTCAGAGTTGATTGTGGACTGAGCAAAATTGATGGCTTACCTCTCTCAGAACCTTGAAACTAGCAATATTTTGTTTTCAGGTATAGATTTTGCAGGCTAGAACTGCTAAATATAACAGTCTTTAATAAGCTACAAATTATTATAGCGGTCGAAATTTCAGTTTCAGGTAAAAATGAGATATAATGTAATATACTGTAATCTAACCAAATATGAATACATTATTCAGAATGAAAAGATAATCTTCTAAACAAGTGCATATACAAATATAATATTATTCCTAAAGTCTGAATGTGACTCCCAGTAACATTTCAACATTCTTATGAGCCCATTTGATAATTCCTAAAGTTGGGAAAGTCATAATTCCCTAGGATATCCAAAAGACTGGTGAATGCTTGATGTAAACATTTGTCAAAGCAGTCTAGGAGATATTTTGAGTGTAAGAAGGTACAGTTTTATGTTATGGAACGGCCTGTCTAGTGACCCAGCCTTAAACCCAATCAAGCTGCTCTAGGAGGAGTCGAACCGAAAAGTTTGAGTGTCCATTCAGCTTCGACTCTGAAAAGCTCGGCAGGTGGCATCACAGGACATATTTGAAAAGGTGAGAAGCATCTCATCACATCTTTTAAGAAATGTCCTGTCAAGATAAGATGAACGTTTTAGCTGCTATTGCAAGCCATATGATTATTTTTTCTTTGAAGAAACATAAGAAATTGCATGCAATACAATATTGCAAACTTTAGTCATTGCCAGAAAAAGGCCTAAAATATTAGAAACAGTTAAAAAAGCTGTGTGTACAGACCTTTCAAGAGTAATGTACATATTTAGACAACAGTAATCTGGGTCATACGTCTATTCTAAAGTGCAAACAGAAACAGTAGGAGCAAATTTGACAATGGAAAGCAATGTTTAAAGAGCATTGAGAAGAGAAAGCTTAAATTGAGAATGAGCTTGTAAAATTTCCATTGGACAGAGCCTCCCCTTACTTATGTTGGAAGATGGAATAAACATGCATCTGGACAAACATGAATAACAGTAAATCTATATGTAAATGTTGAGTTTCTTGGCCCATCCACTTGGCCATTATGAGCAACAAGGCATTCACTACAGCACAACGATGGAGGGAGAACAAACAGGATTGAAATTGAAGTATCAAGCCAGGCAGAGCAGACACTGGTGAGATGAGAGAATGCAGAACATGTTTGGAGTAAAGCTTTATAAATCCTTTTGGATTAGTGTAGCTAAACTCACTGAAAACTCTAAAGGCTACAGGCAGAGACAAAAGACCATGGCTGCCATTCCTCTCAAACAGGAGTATAAACATGGACAAGGCTTAATTGTGCTCCTAGCAAGCACTTGCATATGACAGACCAATTAGTCTAACACTTTGTCACAATTTGTGACAGTAACCAGATTTGTCACTTGCCTAAGACTTCTGCCTTTGTAAACTAAATGATAACAAATACACTACCTCACCAAAAGTACGTGGACAGCTGATCATCGCACCCTATATGTGGTTCCTCACTTAACATGTTGCCACAAAGTTAATAGAACACAGTTGTCTGAATGTCTTTGTATGCTGTAGATTTATGATTTTTCCTCATTGGGACTAAGGAACGCAAACATGTTCCAGCAGGAGAAAGCGAGCTCCATGAAGACATGATTTGTAAGATTGGTGTAGAAGAACTCGACTGTCCTCACAGAGCCCTGACATCAACCCCGTTGAGCACCTTTAGAATAGCCTTCCGACACCATTGCTGACCTCACTATTGCGCTTAGCTAATGGGCAAAAATTCCAACAGCCACCTTACAAAATCAATGGGAAATCCTTTCCAAAAGAGTAGAGGCTGACTTTGGAATGGGATGTTTCAATAAGTACATATGATCTGATGGTCAAGTGTCCATATATTTCTGCCCATATAGTGTATCTCCTTCATTACAACAACATCTTCCCTATTAATCCTACCACTACACCACAGTAGATCTGGAATAACAACTACATATCTGCATATTTGTCTGCAGGTGTTCACATGAAATCAGAACAGAATGGCTGAGTTCAAGAAATGTCCCCTGATATTTTGCTACAACATGAATATCAGTTTGCGAGAGAGTATTTGCACTCGCCAATAACTGCAAATATCAAAACCAGACTGCATGGCACAACTGAGCCCCAAGGATCTCCCATCAGCAAACTCACAACTGACTCACTGACAGACACCAATTAATCGAGGAGATCCACCAGGTCAAAGAGGACCTCGACTGCTGCGTACATTAAAATTGTATAAGTATGGATCTGTATGCAAGATTGATGTCATTGTGAAGTCAAACAGATTTACAAGTCCTACTCTGACACTATAACTGCAGAGACCACACCCTCCTTGCTCCTTATTTATGAATGATGCAGGATGGCTCAGCATTTCAGATGTGAGTGATCAAAAAATGATATGAATATTCAGTCATGGTGATAATTAAATCAAAACGTTGTGGATGGCTGTATGTTGGCTAAGTGTGGATCTGCTGGGGTGCACAGATGGGGAAGGATGTGTGATTTGATATGCAATGACAGAACAGAAACTGCAGACTTACTTTGCATGGCTTGTCAAAGTTTAGATAGAGACATCACATGGACAGAGGAGACGGAAGCCATTTTGTGGACATGGGAATGGTGGAAAATGGTTTGGTTAGTGCCAACTGCGTAAATTCTGCACAAAACTCTTTCAAGAGATTTATATTTTGTATTCCCCCAGATCAGATTTTTTTTTAGTTTTGTCATAGAATTTGTTAGATTCCAGTAACCATAGTAATCAAACAAATCACTTACTTTTGGTGGGTGCAAAAGAGAAAGGCAGCAATGTGTGCCTCATAATACTTTGATTTATACAATTTAAAAGACTGGATTACGTTAGAAAATCAAATTCCCATTCAAGTAGGAACATTCCACAACAGTGTACCTGAGTGAATCTATAGTTGTGTAGATGGTATATGTGTAGCGCTGCTACTATTAGCGTTAAAAGTAACATTCCTGCTGGAATTCTACTGAATTTTTCATGTCATTAAATACAGAATGTGTGTATTTTGCTAGGTTTACACTCAACATCAGTTTCAGGTTCAGATATCCGAGAATGTTTGTCCTTTTTGCCGGATTCCTCAAGTTGCTAATGGTGATTAGCACGTCTTGCGAGAGCCGAGGGCTTTGAAGAGGCCAGACGGCACAGTGGCAGCCATCAAAGAAAAACGAGCTGGCCGAGCGAAGGTTAATGTATGCGACGTGGTGAACACAGACAAGCCAGCCTATCAGGGAAAAGAGGGTCGAGGACCTGCGCAGCTCCACCTCAGGCCACTGCTGCTAACACCATGATTAATACATGCCGTGGCTAATTAGCCTTGTGCTGGACCAACGCTTTAATGGCAGAACGCGTCAAAAACAAGCGCAGCTGCTGTGAAAGTCAGAGAAAGACAGAATAAGAATGGGGAGGGAGAGCACTATTAACCTGGCTTGTGCAGGGGTTTGTCTGGCACCCTTTCCCACACCATTACCCAAGCCCAGTACACCATGCCTGCTTGTACCCTTTCAGATTTATCTCCACATAGCACCTACAGGGACCATTTACTGCCTGCTGAGGCCTTTAGCTTAACTCTCATTGAGCAAGAGATAAACAGTTTCCAACAGCAATATGAGAAACCCACCTGCTCCAACACACACACATCATACCACATACACACACTTAACAAATAAGCACTATCTGAGGCCTTTGTCTTACATCATAAGTTGCTGGCATTAAGAAATATCAGCTAGATTCTTAATTGTAATAGCTTCCGCAAAATAAAAAAGTAATTCTAAAATTATAAAGTAAAATGATACTCAATTGACTTTCTATTTCATGTAAATATATACAAATATTTATATAAAGTTAAAAATAAATAAATAAATAAATAACCATGACAGCTGTTTTTCTTTTTGGTCTTCTGTTGAACATCTAATGTTTTGGAAATTTGTAACCCTGTCCTGATTAATAATATTAACAGAGAGCTATGTACATGTTCAGGAACTGTACAGGAAACTAAGAAGATAAATAAAATGCTACAGAATCCGTTGATAATTGGGTTTAATGACAATTACTTACATTGATGATGGCTGTATGATCATTACATTTGAGTTTACACAAGGTAAAAGGTTTTGCATACTTATGCACCACTTTACTTTAAACCTTTTTGTTTGTTTGTTTTTTACTTGAATTTAATTGGTTACTATATCACATTAAATGGAAAAAGATCTGACACGATTTAGCTTGTTTCATTTTTAATAAACATACATTTTAAAAGGGGTATTTGGACATTTTAAGTACACTGTAAAATTTCTTACAGTTTATATAGTTTTAGTCTTTGTTTTGTAAATGTTTTAGTCCATTATCTCCAAATCTGGTCAATTGGGTAATCCACCCATTAGCTGGTTCTACAATATCGCATAAAAACCATTACCTTGCCAGAGGGGAAACAAACATAAAGTTTCTTCCAAGGCAGCCAGACACACCTGGAGGAGACCAGTAACTACCCTCTTTTGTATACATCAGTTCGCCGATGCACATGCATGGTTAGTGTCACTCAAATTGAAAAGGTAAAGAGTAACATCATCCTTTCCATCTATCAAGTCAATTATGTCCTTTTGACTTGCTGTAATGATTGGCTATGAGTTGGTCAGGACTCAACCTCACAAGAGAGAAAAGACTTTTTTGTGTGCTACTAACACATTGCACCATTTATTCTGTATATTCGACATCCTGTCAGGCATGAGTTGCTTTCAAGGCTGAATCTAAAAACATATCTAAGGATCAATGGCATGATTCTGTGTTGAGCTCATGGCCTTATTACTGATTTTGTGCTTGTTGCTGTCCCAGGTCCTGAAACTCCAATGTTACCTGTTAGTATCTTTAGTACCAAGTATAGCATGAATTCATTAGAAATGTTTATCAGATCAGGTAGTAACCAGGTCTGGTGTTATAATACCAATTTCTGTCAGTCAAGCGCTTAGAACTGAATGAAAAAATCCTATGCAGGATTTTCTTTAATGGTCTATGTGCATGAAAGGAAATAGTATAGTTCATGACTTTTTAAGCCAGCTAAATAGATGGTTTTAGTTATGAGGTCAAGTATGTATTTACTGGTTAAACTCTACTGCTGGTGGTATAAATAGAACTAAAGTCTAATGAGAGGTCTCACTAAGCATTCTCACAATTAATTTTAGCTCAGGCAGTGACAGCAGTACTAAATGGGACTAAACATACCCCCTCAACTACTGAATGGTGAGACAAGAAAAGATGTTCAGCCCATCATTAACTTGGTTTACACCCAATACAAGAAAACACAAACAGAAAATAACAAAAGCTGTCTTGGGAAGGTGAGATCACCAGAAAAGCTTTAGTGTCTTGATGGTGATGGAGAGCACTGTCTAAGATGTCAGTGCAAAATATCCCATAGGTGTACAATTAGGTTGATATCTGGTGACGGTGAAGGTCATAGCATATGATTTACAACATTTTCATATTCATCAAACCGTTCAGTGATCCTCCATGCCCAGTGGATGGGGGGAGGCATCCTAAAAAAGGAAAAGAGGGAAGATTTCATCATGGGATAAATGTGATCATTCAGAAGAAGGACAAGTGGACCCAAACCATGCCAGGAAAATGTCTCCGACATCATAACAATGTTTTTTCCTTTGAATTTATCACCCTTTTGTATGTCCCTCTTTATACTACTACACATAAAAATGCATGTGGCTGCTCTGTGATGTATCCTTCAAGCTCAAAGTCAATCAACACAAACAAACACTCCCTCACTCGGTCACAAAACCTATCGACACACATGCTGCCTGATGCTAATAAGTGGCAATCATCATAATCTATACCCACACTCCAGCAAAATCCCTGGTTAGACATTAGCCGCATGTTGCTAGCCAATAAATAACTGGGCAAATAAAACGGCTGTACTGTGAGGCACAAAATGTTCCATGGAGTATGCAAAATAGGTCAATTACGGCCGATGGTAGGTCATTCCGAGCCTATTCCTTTTTATCGACTCTCGCTGCAAGGCCCCAGGAAATAAGGTACGTCACAATTCATCGTTGATGCCAGCTCATTTCTTTTTTCCCACAGAGAAGAGCCACCAGAGGAAATGACACAACTCATTTGTTTTACAAGGTTCCACTTGAGCTTTTTGTCTCTTTTCTCATACATACTTCAGAAAACCTTGAAGTCTGCAAGTTTAGTCACTCAATGCTTGGGATATAACTGACAATCAAGGTTCAGAGTAAAGTTTGAATATTGTCTAAGCCAACAAAAGCACTTAACTGGCTGCAGCTCTTCCTTTTAGAGTTGGGAGTCACTGTTATCTGTCACCTGTATGTGAATTATAAAGACGCATTTTAAAAGATTAAAAACACACTAAAGGGATAATATGAAGGAGCATTACAAGATAGATCATTATGGCAGTTCTCCTCAGGGGCACTTTTAATAGTCAGTGGTTTATGGATACTGTTTATATAGCATTCCGTCTGGATTAATCAGTGTATACAGAGTGAAATGGCAGACAACCTACATGCTCTCCAGTTGCTAAGCTCCAAATAAGTAAAATGGAGATTAGCTAGTAAGGGCATGAAGTTTTAGAAGTTTCAGAGACCTTTGGCAGAGGCACTGATGGGTGTCCTATCTTAAATGTCAGCACCTCATCAATAAAGGTTTAGGGCCACTCATTAAGTTTTGTTGCATGGTTAAATGAGGGCTGTAATGGACCTTCAGTGCCTGAAGGGAAGCAGTCATCAGCATGCTCACAATGACTTTGCCTCACAGATCACCAGCATCAGTTCCATCACTCCTCCTTGCAGCTCTTGTTTTTTTCACCCAATGTTTTCCTTCGGCTGTGTTTAATCCTGTGTTGTATCCGTTTCTGCCAGTGTCCTGTTCTTCTCCTCCTCCTCCTATTTCCTGTCAGCTCCTAGAAAGCTCCTTCTGCTATAAACACAGCTGTCATGTCGACTAGCTGGCTGAAAAGCAGCCAGCAATGACAAGCATCTCCAGCTTGGGTCTATCAGAGTGCCATGTAAGGTCTTCAGAAAGATGTGCAAACACACACACACCCCTCACAAGCAGTTCCTTCCTAAATCAGAAAACCCTTAATTTAACAGATTTTAAATATCGACTTAGTTGTTCAGAAAAGAAATGATAATCAATTAATTTACAATTTAAAATATAATGTATACAATATGGCCAAATGTATGTAGACATATGACCACTCACACCTTCAAATTCATCACATTCATGTTGTGCTTGATGAATATCACATTCCAGATTTAGCCCCACTTTACTGTTATAGTGACCTCCAATCTTCTGGGAAGGATTTTACACTAGATTTTGGAGTTTTGCTGTAGGGACTTTAGCCAAAAGAGCATTTGTGAGGTCAAGCACTGTTGTTGGGTGAGAAGACCTGGCACATTTAAGTTCACCTCTGAGGTGTTCAGTGGGGTTGAGGTCGTGGCTCTGCGCACTCAATTCCTCAACTCCAT